>NW_023622191.1:0-4928 GCF_014905685.2 Nematolebias whitei
CTATGGAAGTGCCAGGCTTTTCTTTTGCTGATGTGGAGGAAATCGCAGCGGTGAATTCTTGAACCAATAACCCTGAGAAAGGATACAAGTTCTTCCATGAAGAATATATCCACAGCTATCAAGGTAAGAAAAGACGTTGCTTAGTGAGCTAACCGTTAGCTACAACATATGAAGTACATAAACATCGTAATAAAGCCTAATTTAGTGCTAAATTATTTGGAATATTTGAGACAGACGTGGTATAAACTTTTAAATGATATTTTAACATTCTAATATGTGTTTGTTATTACAATTTGTGAAAGAAAACGTACTAGATGTTAGTTATAAGATGTTATGATGCTTGATGTTCAAATTGTGCTTTACTTCTAAGTACAGGTCAAATATTGTCGAGGGACAGGTAGTTGTCAGAGCTAGATGCTTCAGGTCCATGAAGAAAGATGAGGAACCACAGGCTGCAGGTTTGAAACAGTCAGGAAGCCGGTCAGCTCATGATCATTAGAGTTCCTGTTCATTTCTGACAGCTGAAGAACTTTGACGTACGATGGACAACTTCTGTACCGAGAGCTCACAGTAACATCTTCCTGCTCACTGGTTACTGTTTGTGGTAGCAGCAAAGCCTGTTTTGTTCTGCTGATGTTTCAGATCATCTTCAAACTACAATCTATTACTTGTTTAAAGCTAAATATGGTATAACAAGTATTATATGTATGTGCTAAAAACAGTTATCTGTTTTCGATCTCACTGGGTGACAGCAGGAGAAAAACTACGTCAGCTGGAGTCCAAACCACTTATCGCTCGTCCTAGATGGTCTTTAAACGTTGGAGCTGGTACCATCCAGATGTGGTCCTGTGCCACAGGGCTCACAGATGTCTTACCAGTGCTCACCTGAGAAGTCCTGCCTAGCTTCATTCTGGACCACACTTCCCTGCTCTTCCTCTGATGCTGCAGTCTTCCCAACATGTGTTTTGTGTCCACACTTCACATCTTCAGTCTCTGCAAGTGTCACTGGAAACGTCTTATGAAAGAGAGACCAGAACCAGGGAGCAGTCCAGATGTTCTGTGTAGGTGCAGCTTCTACAACCAAGGCTTACTGCTGTTTCTGTGTTGCAGAAGAAGTGTGGAGGAGGAGTCTGCTGACATGTTTTACTTCAACACCTTCATCCATGTTTTTATATCAATGCAGTAAGAATCATAAAATGTACAAATCACACTTTTATTCCTTCTTATTTTTAATATTCAGTCTCAAGCTGTTTGAATCACTGTAAATACTGTAAAAATCCTGGACAGAGAGGAACGATGGTTTGAGAGAGGAGTAAAGGAGGCCATCTTTGTGAAAAGAAACCGTCCATCATTAAACAGGGGTGGAGCCTCCGGGTTCAACTGTCCCCCTCTTACAATGCTGTGATTGCTAGTATCACTCAGCCCTCTGTGAACAGTAACAGCCATCAGGTGCTAATGATCCATTGTTAGGCTGATGGTCCTTCTTGAGCATGTGATCAGCTGGTTCTGGTTGTCAGCAGCAAAACTGATTGATCCACTCTGAGAAGGTGCTATTTAAGAGACTGAGCTGAAAACAGCACCTCAGACTGAGGAAGTCTCTTGGATGAGAGACGAAATGTTTCTACATTTTTTTTGCTTTGTTTTGTTTTTTGTTTTTTTGAATGTCCAGAGGACCAGATTGAACTTTTTTAGATTTTTCTACCTGGATTATTGAGCATGCATCAGGATACTGTAAACAGTTGTTACTCATGAAAAATACATAAATGTGCCAATTTCTTTAAAATAAAATTGCATAATTTGGGAAAAAAATCTATAATCCACTATCAGTTTATAGTGTACAGTTAAAATGTTAAATAGTTAAGGTTTTGTTGTTGTTTTTACTAGATATTGTAAATTACACTTGTGTTCCTTTCAATAAAATTTAATCGATCCACAAATTAAATAAAAAAAACAGTACAGTATGCTGCTCAAGTGTGTTTTAATTGAAGAATGTTTAAAATAATTCAAAAGCTTTAAATAACTAATTCCATAACAGTAGAACAATATGTAAAAGCTTGGGTATGGATGTTATTTTTATTTTATAAACTTACTGCAACACGACCTTAGGACTTTCATCCAAGGACATAATTTATACAGAAAAGACACTTGGGTTTGTCTACAAGTAAGCAGGAGACTGTTCCAAGATACAATACACATTTTATTAACACTAAGTTAAAAACCTATTCTAATGGAGGCAATAGTGATTCGTAAAATAAATATTGAGCCAAGGCCGAGGCTTTCCAGTGTTCAGTCAACTAAAAGACAAAAGGATGGTTCAAGGTAACACACGAGCAGAAATTCACCCACAAGCTGCGATGCATGGGACTCGAGTGGAACAGAACCTACACGAGACTGGACTGCACCTTCAACCTGGAACATAAATATGAAATTAAGTAAACAAAAATAAATATGAATAATATTTAAGAATTACAAAACAAACAAACAAACAAACATGGGCATCACATTCACATATAAAAATAGTTGAAATTGGCCCCAGCCTTTAGTTCAGTCAGCCAATCTTCTCTCGGGTAAGACACTGACTAATTATGGTGACTCAAGCAGGAGTGAGAGTCCACCAACACAGGACTGAGCAGAATGAGGACAGCTGGGAGTGCACCAGTAAAACCACTAAATAAAATACGATTAACAAGATTGTTTCAATTATTGAGCTAAATGACATTAGTATTATTATTATTGTTGACATTATTTCTGTGAAGATCAATACATTTTGTGAGTCCGTGCATGTAACTTGATCTCTCCATGACTTACATGACAAGTTTATAATGTAGCATCTTAATGTGATATTTACCTGTGGGTGGATGTGGCACCAGGTGAAGTGAGTTTCACGTGGACTCCAGTAGCAGCTTCAGCCTGGCTAGCTTTCTGTGAGAGGACAAGCTGCTGTTTCTGAGTTCTCTAAAAACAGACTCTTAGCTGGTGTGATGAAATGATTCCAGGTGAAGAGAAAGAAACAGCTCAACCTTTAAAGCAGCTGGTGGTGGATCCACAGACAAAATCCTCCTGAGTGAAATGCAGGTTACATACAAGTGCTCCCTGGCTTTATGCAGAAGTTGGGACCCTCATCTCTTCTGATCGCTTGGATCCACTGCCTCTTTTGGTCTGGGTACGTCGTGAAAAGCATGGTAGGACAGATATGGTTGTTTTCTTGCCCCACAAGAACAACCAGCAACTGAACAAAAGAAACCGCGCCGAGACTGAGCCATTTTCCTCACAGTCTAATGCTAACGCTACAGCCACCGGAAGTTTTTAACACCAGATCCGCTTTAAAACCCGGAAGCGTGAAAAAGGTATTGTAAGATTCCTGGATTTTCGCTGCCACTCACTCTCTCCACAGCTAATCATCCACTGATTCACCTCACCTACTGTTGACTGAGGAGGACTGACCTGGCAGTGTATATAAACCCCCGTCAGACGTCTCTTCAGTGCTAGGACATCAACTGCTATCTGGTAATTCATGGACAGCCAACTAAGCCTTTAGTTACAGCTGATTCTTACCTGTTGTGATTTTCTCCAGGGACTCCAATGTCCTGCTTGTCTGAGTCTTTCCAAAGACCTCCTTGCACCTTCATGGCACACCTGTGGATCAAAATTGTCCCATCAACAAACAATACATTGATCTCTCCAGAGAGAACTTTATGAACTGAGTGATTTTATCTGAACTCTGCAATGCCTCTGTTTGTTGTCTCTGGCTGCTCACCGCCCTTGCATCACCCCCCCCCCCCCCCCCCCTAATAAAAGCGTGTTAGGATATTTTTTTGTCTTCAAACCCTATGTATCATTTTGCACCACTTTTTATTGTCTGTCCAGACAGGTCTCACTTGTAAATGAGTCTTTGAGGCTCCATGTGACTTATCTGTTTAAATAAAGGTTGAATGAATGAATGAATGAATGAATGAATGAATGAATGAATGAATGAATGAATGAATGAATGAATGAATGAAAAAAATTCTGCCTGCGTCTACCTGCTCCTCTCTCCACCAATTCTCACCCCTGCTTGGACCTCCAGAAAACCTAGGACCTCACTTCTCCCTCACTGGCATCATCTACAAATAATAACAGAAATGATCTACTGTTTGAAAAGATCATACTGCAAAGGGCATCTCTGAGTTTCATTTACTCACCTTCTCCCCGTTTCCCTTTGAGCACTGAAGCTGTTGCTGCACCTGTAAATAAAGATCACTTTATTTTTGTACTTCTGACTCTGTCATCTTTCTCAGTCTGCTTACCTTAGGGTCGACATTAATATAATCGTAAGAATCAGCTTCTGCTAGGTTGTGGAGAAGAAAACAACAGAAAAAGCATGGCAGCAGAAGTGAACGGAGGTACAGTCGTGAAATTTGAGGCAGAGAGAGTATTGTTGAACCAGAAATGTTAATCAAACTCATGGGGCATCCACAAGCCCTTCCTCACCACTGTGGTTCTGATTAAATAGTCAGGTTGTGTGATCAGAGGAAGAGGAGCAGACCACACATTTCCTTTTAAAAGCCAGTTAAATGTCCCTCTAATAATAACTTAGAGCCGGTTGATAATAAAAGTGCCAAACATATGCAGATGGGAAATTTCAATTGCAGTAAAAGTACAAGAAATGCATTGACTACATCTCGTTTGGACTACTGTTATTCACTGTATGTTGGTTTAGACAAATCATCTTTGCATTGTTTACAATGTGTCCAGAACGCAGCAGCCCGTCTTTTAACAGCAACTAAAAAACATGAACACATAACCCCTGTCCTGGCTTCTCTCCACTGGCTTCCTGTCCACTTCCGAATTGATTTTAAGATTTTATTGCTTGTTTTTAAAGTCTTAAAAGGTCTGGCCCCGTCATATTTATGTGATCTCATTAACATTTACACTCCAGTAAGAGCACT
>NW_023622192.1:0-4928 GCF_014905685.2 Nematolebias whitei
TAGGTCTAGATTGGCATAAAAGCATTAAAATAATAATTTCTATATCATTCCACCCTTGCTTTTATGGCAATTTTAGACATTTAATTCTGAATAAGTAACACACACAAAATATATATGTTTGAATTGGCATAAGGGCAACTTCACACCTTATAAAACATATTTTTATATCATTCCACCCTTTTTGCCTTTATGGCATGTAAAACATAATTCCACAATACAACTTTTTAGTTTTGAAAATGCCATCCCTTTAAGTTGAACTCTAAACGATCTCTGACCTCTGAATGGTCGAGTTCTTGAGCCATTGAAATTGTTCTGAGACTTTATCCTAAATAACTCACTCACACAGTTACTAGTTTCAAACCCCTGGAACGTTTTGATTTATTACATTCCCACTGACACGATCATTGTAAATCAAAACACCTGGTAGGTGTTCAGATTATAGTTTTTTTTCACCAAACCATGTACCAGCTGTATTATAAATTTCCTGATTAATTCTTTTTTTTTAAACCCTAAACAAGTTCCCAAAATACACAAAGTTAATACAGAGATACATAGATCAAACTAGTTATTCTTCTTTTCACTAAACAAACAAAAGGGATACTGCATATATTTTGCGCCGTAGATAATATTCCTGTGAATATATCCCACCAATGGTGAGCTGACGCCTATACTTATTAGTTTTAGCCATATGTAAAAACCTTTCTTTGAGCCATGCAGGTGGACACTGTTAGATCAGACACGTTTAGACTTATGAGACTTGATCATTTCAGTCAACTCTATGGACTCATTCAATGCGCATTTTAAATGATCCAGAGAGACTCGCCATGGAATAAGACGAGATTCAGAGCTATAATTAGTCAAACGATAAGTCTAGTTGTTCCGAGTTCACAGATGTACACCACACACACATCCAGAGAAAGGCACCTTAGGTACTTTTTATTGTTGCTCTAACCTAGTTCATGAGTCTAATCACACAATACCTTGTCTCTGGTTAAACATGGGTTAACATGATTAGTTTCAACATACATATCACTCTTTTATCAGACAGTTATTAAAGGCAAAATGTGATATTTGCATACTGTAGTTGTCTCGTTAACATGGTATTGAACCCAATGTCCCTCACACATGTTATCATTACATTTTGTCAATTCAGGTTTCAAAACCAACCAGTGTACACCTGATATGTTCCACAGCCGTCTCCACTCGTGGTGATTGGATGTTGTCACCACCCTTTGGAAACGCTCTTTCTGCAGCTGTGCTTGGAAAGATTGCAAGGTACACACAGTCCAATTTAATGCTTCAGTAATATTTTCAAGAATTGTTTCAGTTTCAGACCACATTTTCGTTTCCCATTGCATTTCTTTCAGAAGAATCTTCGCTGTTTCAGCCTGCGTCAGCACAGATGAAGGCATCCAAACTCCAATCTGATGGACAGCCAGCGATGCATGCCGTCCTGTGTTTGAAAGCATAGTTCTTGTCACCTCTTGATCAATTGCATTGGACACACCCAGTACTGTTCCTGTTCCTCCTAAGAGTGTGTCATACCACGCTCGTTTCATCCTAGAGCAGCGTGGCAGAGGAGGAAAACGTATTTTCCAATGCACATGTACAGTCAATATAGATTGGGCCATTTGAGTGCATGAGTGGACAATTGGGGCTAGATGTGTTTCTGTTGATCTTGTTTTATTTGACACAGTCAAAAAGGGGACCCCAAAGCGCCCCCTCCCACTTATCATCGTTGCGTTCTCCAACCACCTTATTTCAGTGTTGTTTGCTATCCAATTAAACTTGGTCCCATTTTGTGTTGATGAAGTACATTGGGCACGCCCATTAGTCACACACAGAGGCACCTCGGCCTCTATCATCAGCCAGCATCCTGTTGATACGAGAGGGACATCAAATCCATTGCGTGCACATTGTTTACACATGTAGATCTTGCAGTCACTCGATACATTGGCTATTTTACATTGCTTTTGGGCTGGACATGTGAAATGTGCTTGTGTTCTGTTTGCTTTGTTATTTCTCGCCCAAGAGATGCTGAAACTTTCTTGTTCCACCTCAATCAGCACCTGTCCCGGTGTCAGCGAGAAGGCGTTCTCCAGCAGGACCGTGGCACCTACGACAAGGTACACGATGACCAAAGGTCCTGCACTCCCATCGGACGGGTGCTTGCCACCAATGCTTCTCATGTTGTCCTCGGGGCGACCTTGATCGTCCAAACAACCAGGACCAGGAGAGCATCCTGTGGGGACAAGAAGACTGCTTTCAACAAGAAGAGAGAGAAGAGTTAGTTTTCTCTTTTATAACACTTTTGAATTGGTACATTTTACCCATTTTTCCTTCTCCTGCCTCTGGGATATTGCAGACCCAGACCAATTTTATAACTTGAATTTGACCTGAAATACTTTTCAGTTTGTCAAATCATGTCTTTCATTTTCTCAGCATTTCCTCTTTTTTTTTTTTAACAGTTCATCCATTCCCTTAATCAGCCCAGCAGCTTTGTGGGTGATAAGGAAATATGATAAATCCATTCAACATGTTTTCCAGCTGACCAGTCTTTCACCTGTTTTCCAATAAAATGGGTCTCATTTTCTGTATCTGAAGGGGACCCTCATAAAATTATTTCATCATACTAAGACTTTTTAAAGTAGATGTCTGATTTGCATATTTACAAAGATGAGTCACCAACACACCTGAATATGTATCTTCAGCCGTACATACATATCTACACCCCTGTGACATGGCAAAGGGCCAATGAAATCTGTTTGCCAGATCTGATATGGTCCCTTTCCTCTATTTGTCCCTGCATTTACTATTGTGACTCTCTCTCTTCCAATGCTGACATGCTTCACATCGCTGCACCTGCAGCCTCATCATCCGCCCTGCTCCACAACCAATCAAACAATTCTTCATACATAACCACTTCATGCAAAAAGTGTCAATAATTAACTTTATTTATTAAAAAGAAATCCTTCTTCTAGTCTTGGCCCCACTCAAAATGTTTAACTCATCAGTTTTCAAAACTGAGATGTTAACTTTTTCCACAGAACCCCTCTTGAAAAGAGCTGAACTTTCACTTTAAATGTGAAACATCTGCAAAACAAGATGGTGAAATTCTTTTTATCTCAGATATTTTTTGGATACTTCTAGAGTTGTTTTTAGATGCTGTCAAAACTATAGCTGCAGGTAAACCATTTATAAACAACATATGTTGCACTTCCTTCCAAACAATATACAATGCACTTCTTTCAAAGCAAACAGCTTAACACATCCAAACAACATATTTATTTCTAGACATTTCAAATCCACCCTTTTCCCCTTAAACCATCTTGACTTTAGGCATTTTAAAACATCCTTAGTGGCCCAAAATGTCAATACTTGTGCCTTTAATGGCAACATCAGATGTCTTAATTTCTCCTTTGACCTTTGGCATTTTAAAATCAATATCACCTTCAAGTTTTGGGGCTTTTTAATTTAACGTCAAGATCTGGGCTCTCTAATTCTGGACCTTTGATGTTCAATGTTTGACAATATCTGCTTTTCAGAGTGTTGATGTCAACTTTTGGACCCTATTTTTGCCCCTCTAATCCAAAATAATGGCTTCCAGCCCTCAGCTCTTCAGCTGACACATCATTCATCTCAGCTGCATGCACTCCTGCCTGCATTAATGCTCTCCAGAAAGCAGAACGAGTAAGTTCCTGCATGTTTTTCTGGCCGTCCCTTCTCGGCCCACGACCCATGGGTTGGCCAAATGATTTTTTCACAGTTTTCAGCTCTGTGCTCCTCCTTGTGAACGCACAGCGAGCGCGCCCCTCAGCACATCTCTGCTCGCACTCCCACAGGGTCACCCAATGACCCTGTAAATCAGAGTCCTCCGATGTTATCTGTCGGGCTGTTTCTACACAAACTTCAAACAACGGTCTCGAGCCTTGCAAAGCTCTGATTCGATGCGCTTTCATTTTCTGACCTCCACCTTTGTCCAACAGTCTCGAAAATCGAGCATCTGTGGGTTGTGATATTAAACTCGACGGATTCCATCCGTCAGCCAACCTTGCAACAAAAGCTCTGACACGCTTTGGTGAAATATCACGTTTTTTCTTCCTCATTTTCTCTCTTTTAAGCCTGCATATCTGACCGATCGCGCTCTCAGCTACATTAATCAAGCGGTCTAGCTTGCACTCTGTCTGCGCATCAGATAACAACTGTTTTCGTTGTAAAAACTGTTTCTCTTTCTTCTGAACTTCCTCAACACATTTCTCCTTCTTTCTCTCAAACTTTCCTCGCAACCGGGACACCTGCTCCACCGCCCCGTCAGCTACACTGCTCATTCTCACAAACTGAGCACCGAGCCGTCCATTCAACAAGCAGGCGGTCCTCACATTCTTGTTTCCTCCATTGAGCCTGTGATTGCATTTTCTGATTTTATGCTGAAGTCCTATCATTGGAGCCATCTTTCCTGACCTCTCTTGCCTGCAAAAGTGGTCAAAACATCACTCGGACTATCTGCTTTCAGAAAAATTGTCTTAACAACTAAGGTGGGCTTCTTCCCCCCTCTTCAAAAACAACAATAAAAAAAACAACTGAGATGGGACTTTTTCCCATCCCGGTACAACTTTTTCTCAGTTCAGCTCACGCCTCCTCAGGCGTCTGAATAAACTTTTTTCTGTTTTAAATTCTCACACAAAGGCTCGGGCGTCCCCTCCACCTCTTAAACACAAAGCCAGGGTTGGATAACCCGGCACAACTTCAACGGACTCTTTGTCCAGAATGCAACTCGCATTCTCTCAACACTCTCTTTTTTTTTTCCCTTCGTTTGAATATGGTGCAGCCGTTCAGGATTATTTATTTATTTTAATAAAATCCCATCCTCGTCGCCAAAAATGTATTATGAAATTCTTTATCAAAGGTTCGTGAACGATCGGCACATA
>NW_023622193.1:0-4928 GCF_014905685.2 Nematolebias whitei
TATTGTGTCATACAACAAGTGACACGTACCTCACGTGTATCACTACAACTGGTGGCCCGTAAACGTGTTCATGAATGACTGTTAATACGTGTAAGATTGATTATTTAAATGTTGGCATGTTGAAATAGTAACGGTTAAACAGCTGTGCTGAAACCGTGCGTCTTTACGCAGCGCAAATTGGAGCTGCGCGCTTGGAGCTCGGCTCTACAACTTTACGCTGTGTTACGCTGGCAATGTTTTAAGAGCTGAAATTGTGTCATAAGTCTTGTGTAAGCTGAAATTGTACGTCTGTTACGTGTAACTAAAGGCTGATGAGCTGTGGAATACGTTATTCTGTTTAAGGTACGAGGTTCTGCTAAGACCCGGCTGTGGTTCGGTTCTGCTCAGTTGGAACGAGTATTTTGAATAGATGGATAAACGTTTTAAAAGCTGAGTGCCATCTCAGAACACAGTTAGAAGTTGTTTCGTTACATTTTTTAACAGAAAAAGTGCATTTTGATGGTTTAAAAGACGAAAAAGTGACGAACTATTTTAAGCTAATCTAACTTGCTAGGTAGAGAAAACGCTTCCTGATTGGTTGAATTCGCTGTTGTGGAGCGCTTTCATTGGTTGAAGGTTTGACTGACGTGGCTACGTCACTTCCTCTCACCCTACGCTGCGTGCCATTGGTGATTTCAGTCACGTGACCCGGATATGAAATTCATTTTCATAGGGAAATAAAATCTGCTTTTTTAAAGCTAAAAAACGCTTTTAAAGTGGTTTTGACACACTGGTTAGATGCTTCGAAGCCTGTTTGCTGAAATCCTGCCACGTTACAGTTTAAAATTCGTCAAAAAACGATGTTTTTAAACAAAGCTAGCGATGCTAATTTTAAGCTAACAAGCTAACGACCGGAGTTTTAACTACGCTTAAAATCACTAAAGGAAGCTACAAATATTGTTCCAAAAACTCATGTTCAGGCTAAAAAGTCGTGTTTGTTGAAATTGTGCCACTTTTGTGTAAAAAATCCGTTCAGAAATGTTGATTTTGACCGAGTTTAGCCGAAGCTAACTTCAAGCTAAGCGGCTAACAACAGGATGTCAACCGAACGCCACAGGAAGTTATAGCTCCCCTAGTGGATAACACAAACAGTGTCTGAGTTAAAATTAGTAAGGTAAGGCTGACATCTTCTGGCGAACCTTGAGAAAACGAGGTCCCGAAAATCCGAGCACTAATGGACCTTCAACAAACTCAAATGAGACAAGTGACTGAAACAGCGAAAGATACTGTCTTAGTGCTTAACACTCACACCCAGGAAATCAAAGCCCTCGTACATGCGATAAATGAATTAGCTCTTAGGGTCGAAATGGATTACACTGTCGCACACCTGATGGATAGAATCTTTGCAGACATGCTTAGAGATATCAGTTCGTCGGTAGATACACTAGCCACCGGTAGGATCCCACCGTATCTAGTCTCGCTAAAGATGGTGAACGACATCCTCGGCTCCGCTACACGCGAAAGAGTTACGCAAACACAGGCACACCTGGCTTACACTCTCGGTAGCGCGATCCCAATCTACGTTGACTACAAGACGTTTGAAATGGCGTTCCTCATCAACCTACCGATAATTCCCTCAAACGGCATATACAGACTCAAGGACGTCGTAAATGTTGGCAATTGGCACGGCGAAAACCATGTTCAAATTGACACACCAAAGATGGTTGCGTACCACGACGACAACCCCTCAGTATACCTAGCTCCCAACCTGCAGATGTGTGTTCTCACTCGGGAGATACACTATCTGTGCCCGAGCAAACCGTTTATGTGGAATAAAACCGCGGGCATATGCGGATTAACACCTATTCCGGAAAATTCTAAGTGTTCAACGACCATAACGCCGCGACACCTGGCTAAGACCGCAAAGGCTGAAATCATCGGATCACGTTGGCTAGTGAACGCCCCCCAAAGAGAGGCGATCATGGCCTACGGACAGCCTGGAGCAAATAGACCCCTGGTCTTACCGGACAAAACAATGTGGATCAGTGTTCCCCAGGGAACAACCATACACATTGATGATTTGACGCTCTATCACCTCGATCCGGGACAATGGGAAACGACTCTGGACGACACAGAGTACCTAAAAAACATGACTATAGACATAGATCCCGGAACCTTGGAAGGATCCGGTTCGAGGGTACTAAGGTCGTCGACGTGGAACCGTTAAACGGAGTTCTCAAATCTCTCAGGTCCGAGAATAATAACCCAATCCAACCGATTGCCTATGCGTGGTCAAGTGCAGACACATTGATCGTAGCCCTGCAAATGATGATATTCCTCGTGCTATGCGGGATACTCATAGCCCTGTTCCGAGGTCTCCGGTCACTCCGAGTCCAACAAGATCTACATGCAGTGCACCTCAATGTGATTATGTCTCGCGCACGCGGGTCTAAAAAGAAACAGACAAATAAACGGGACAGCGTGACTGAATCTGGCAACCAGGGTGAGGAGAGGCAGTGAAACGATGTTTCTAGATGCTTAGTCACTACTCTTGTCGGTGTTGGAACGTTGTTTAGTTGATTTTGGTTGTTTCTGAGGTAAGAATGAATCTTGTGTGTAGTTAAGTTAGAGACTAAGAAGCCTTTAACCATGCCAACATGCAGTTCATTCACTAAATTGCAATCTTTGCGGAGTCAATGTATATTATTGCTACTTTGAGTACCATAATCTACATTGATCTCACAACGCTTAAGCCGAACCTACTCGAACAATTCTATTCGGGGGGATAGCTAATTCTTTTTGATAAGTCTCGCCATAGACTTCCAAAACATTTATGGGAAAACCAAACACCCAATCTCAAGTCGTTCGTCTAAAAAGACAACAGACAATTACACCAAACTATATTTTACCATGTAAAGCTAACTTAAACCAAGTTAGAAATGGAAAAATAGTTTGGAACACTTTTCTATAGGCATAAACCCCTGTAGTTACCCCTTTTCAGCATTCTCCACCCCTTAACTGGTAGTTGTAGCTGTTCCCAACCATAATAGCTTACACACCAGATGCATATAGTTTAAGGCCTTATGTAAATTCCCCTTCATAAGCCCACCTTAAACCACATAATTGCATGACACATTGAACCAGAACGGCACAGGCTGGACGTCGCTGGAGACAACCTTCGCTGGAGGCGACCTGCAATCCTGACGTTGGTCTCAACTCTTCATCCAGTGGCCGCTTCTTCAGTTCAATCCAAGGGTACCCCTCTGTATGCTGATTAATCAACACTTCCAATCGCTGTGGATTTACCGTTGTGGATTATATGACTTTTTCCAATGGATTACAGACTCTGTTTCCAAGGGGTTAAGGCATTGCTACAATGGGATTATCGAGACGATATGGGATTATAATCAACACAATGGAATACCAAGAACATTGTGGAATTACCTTGACTTTGTTTCCTTGCTGGATTACTTCTGACTTTGGTCTTCCTTTCTGGATTACTTCTGACTTTGGTCTTCCTTGCTGGATTACATCAAGCTCAAGGACATTTGAAGGTCTAAGTTCACGGTTGGAATTCATCCCCATGGACAGGTGATGATTTCCAAAGGGGGGACTGTAGTGAACCAGATAACCTCAAATCTACCAGATGGACAGAGACTGTTATTTTCATTGATCTGAATAAGTCTGAACCATCTGATGACTTTCTTTCTTGAATTAATCAAGCAGAAAAGACAATTCTTTATAATCATTACTGTCTTACAAATGTTTTGATAATCAAATTGTGTTAGTTCACTCAATGCTTTACAGGTTGAAAAGAACTACTAATTTTTATTTTACATAAACAGTAAGTAATGATTTTTGTTCCTCATTCAAAGCAGAAATCACCTGAATATGCCTTTCTTGATTTTTCTGTCTGAAATGAGCAAGCTGTCGTAAGTATGTGAAAGGTTGGTCTTCGGTCAACTAAAATGTTTACTGAAGAAGAAATGTCATGTTTAAACTTTTTCAGAAGATTACTAAGAGTAGACTCCAAAAAGTCTGCTGCTTCTGCAATAATCTTTTCTGTATGTTAAACAAGTTCATTCTCTGACCTCGACTGTTGATAAACACCTTACGTCAAAAACCACTCCTCTTTCTGGTCCTTCCACGAATCAGAAAGCTCTAAATTGAACAGGAAGTCGACCCAAATAAAATGTGGCAACTCCCCAGTTCAAGTTAGATTGAGAGTTCTGAGAGATGTTGGATTGGGAGCTGACAACAGGTCCGATAGTCTAACAGAATGAGAAGATTGAGAATGCAGTCGGTTCTGAAAGCTTCAGAGCAATGAAGAATCCAGAGGTTTTTTGGGGATTATAATTCTGTTTTGAGCTAATCAACGCACGACTTTCTGAAGGTTTGGTAGCTCTCGACGGAGACGCTGAAACGAGTCAGAAAGGAACTACATCCAACGCTGATTCATCGTCAACAGGTAGATGGTTCTATTTTGACCAAGTGTACCGTGAGAAGCTGAGATCGGACGGAGCGTGCAACTTCTGGTTAAACAGATTAAATCTCCCTCACATATTCCTCTGTAAGATAAATCTCAATTTACTCTTAAACTCACCTCTCTCTCATAAAACAGTACAGATATTTTTAGAAATGTCTGAAGCAAAGTCCTCCAATCACCGCCGAGTGATTTGAAGTTCATTTTCTGTGAAACTGTCTGTTATTATTTTCATATTTTGCCAAATTAATGTAAATGTTTGATGTTAAACTTTGATTTTGAAAATAAATGATTCCATTCATTTGATGGGTCAAAGATAAATAACGTCTCTCGTTCACATTTCTGTTAAATTCAATGCACGGCATTTACAGTCAGAAAAATGAAGAACTCGTGAATATTGTATGCATATATAATTCATATATTGTGTCATACAACAAGTGACACGTACCTCACGTGTATCACTACA
>NW_023622194.1:0-4926 GCF_014905685.2 Nematolebias whitei
ATGTTCCTGTTGGACCCACCTCTTGGTCTGAACGTTGGGGTTAGTTCTAACATCATTTTCTGTACAAATTTAGTAAAACATGTGAGACTCGTTTTGATTCATACAGGTAAAGGTAGTGCTGACTTTTTAATATTATTCATTTACTGGTTAAATCTGTTTCTAATGGACTTCTGATGATCTGTCATGTCTGCGATGGAATATGACGTCTACATTAAGGAATTGCAGAATAAATGTGTTATAAATATTATATTTGAAAAGGGGAACCTACAATTTACAGGGACAGGACTCCGGAGTTGTGATGGACAACCAGAACTAATTTAGTGGGTTAAACTTTGTCCCCTTTGTTACAGCTGATTGAATGTTTAATGTTACAGTACAGTGTTGACAATGATGTGTTACCGAGGGAAGTGTAGTGAACTAAGTTAAAGTCAAAAACCTTGACCTTAGGCACCTTGTGGGACAGAAACTGTCATTTCATTGATTTGAATCCAGAAATACAGGTTGACCTGTACCCATCCTGAGACTTTCTTTCTTGAAAATTCAAGTGAAAGAACACTCTCTTTTCTATTATCATTACTGTTTTACAAATGTTTGATAATCAAAGTGTTTAGTTCAAACATTTTAGATGTTACAGTGAACTAATCAATTTTTATTAACTGTAAAACAGTAACAATGATTATTTTTAATCCTCATGCAAAGTTAGAATTCATGTTAAGGTCTGTTACAGAGTAATTATGCATTTTCTGATTTTCTGTCTTTGAATGAGCAGTGTAAGTTTGGTCCAAGGTCGGAGTCTAAGCAGACAAGTGTTGGAACGAGCTGTGTTGTTTTTACATCCTCTTAGACGTAAATAGAGAAGCTGGCACCTGTTGGCAGCTGTTTTCCGCCAACCCGTCCAAACATTTCTCTCGTCTGTCTGAAAAACATTTTCAATCTGTTCCATAACATTCTTGCTGTTTTCTGACTTCTAGTAACCTCTTACGTCACAAAACACACCCCTGTCTGGTCGATATTGACCAATAAGAAAACTCCCAGATGAACCGGAAATAGAGCTCTTTAAAATGTCGGTACTTCCTGGTTCACCCCAGTTCCTGTTGGTTCCAGTTCCTGTTGGGTCGAAGTTCCAGTTGAGTCGAGCCGAGGTTGCGGTCGAGTTCCCGTGCTGGGAAACAGGAAAATCCTGACATGACCACAGAGCTCTTCCGAGTCTTATGGGATTATAACTTTCTTCCACATCTGGGTGGAACTCTGACGGACTCCACTCATGTGAGTCCACTCGTGAGGTGAACCGTGTCGGACGGAATACCGTCACTACTTCGGACGATTCACAGCCATCCTACGGAGACGCTGGACATGTAGCGTTAACTGGAACTCCTGTCAATAAACCAGGTGTCTGTAGTGGTGATACATGAACAGGCCACCAGCTTTAAAGAAAAATGAAGCCTGATCAAAAGTTCTCCTCAGCAACAGCTTAGAATGATAATGTGTAACCAAAGTTTTACTGTTTTAATAATGTGTAACCAAAGTTTTACTGTTTTAATAATGTGTAACCAAACTGTTTTACTAAATAATCAACACATAATCAACTGATAGAAGAATTAATCTTTAAGACATTGTATAATCCTTTGTATGTTTGTGTGAGATGGTAAAAGTAAAGAGGCCTCATGTAACAGAGAAACAAGTCTGGGCATGCCTCGAGCCATAGAGGAAAACAGGAAGTCACAAGGTTTAAACACGACTCCTCTCATGATGACTCATCTTTGAGCAAAACAAGTTCTGGAAAGTACCAGAAATCTGGTCTAAACCGGTTGAGGTGCAAAACAGCACAGAAGTTACTGGAAAAGAGATGATGTAATTTTCCATAACCCCTCCTTAAGAGGAGGAGGGATGAATAAGTCTTTAAATACAGACTGACCAGAACAAAGCTTGGTCAATGCAAGTCGGAGTTGAGCTGAGGAGCTGAGCAGAGAGAATTACAGGCAAGGAGCAGCCCATCAGGATCAGAAGGAGCCCAAAAAGAAGATTGGATTTTACCAGTTTTGAGATGATGATGGAAATTAACTCTTTTCTTCACTGACATGGGATTGGATGTAAGTTTTCTTTCGTCAAACTGGATGAGATTCCTACTTCTAAAAATGCATGACCTGGGCCCGTCCAAACTCTGATCTTCTAATTTGGAAATAGTTGCACTTGCTTCAGAGGTTGGCCTGTATCCCTCCCCTAGGGAACAGGAGATTTGCCCTTACCCCCACCAGTGTCCCACTAAGGGGCATACTTAAATCATGGTAAGCGGACGACCTCATTCTTACTCTGCTCTAATTAAATTATTTCATCAGATTGGAAGAACAGCATACAGAATAAATTTGGGAGTACTAAATTGGTTACTGGTAAGATTTGCTCGAAGGTGTTTCTGGTTCATGAGGGAGTTGAGAGAAAATATCTTCTGGCTTGAGTTGTGAAAGGTCTCTGTGAAGGAAGTGTATCCTATGTACTCATGAAAAATTAAAATCATTATAAAATTGTGCCTGTTGCTGTACCCCTGCGCAAATTATTAATTAAAAGCAAAGCAAAATGTATAAATCTGGACTATTATTTCATTCTTATCAATTAAATACATGGTAAAGCTTGGTTCATTTATCAACACCAATAATAGGAGGTTTTTGTAAAGGTTTCCTAGCTGATAAACAACATCCTTGAGCCCGTTTCCAGGGCCCTAAAGATTGCCAGAACGGTTAACAATTGCAACGCTAAAGTGAGAGGTGAGCGGCCACAACGCGAGTTTCTCTGGACCAGAAGATCCATCCCGGCTGCTTGAAGGATCGAGGTACAGAGTGAGATCAGGGTGTGACTCACGGATTTAAGGTCGTTAATATTCTGGATGAATCACCTCGTCGCAGCCTTAATGAGGTTATTTTAGACAGCTGCTGGTAATACCATGGCGCTGAAGTAAACTCCCGGACCCCTTGGAGGAGAGGCTGCAAGCAAAGGTGCTTATCGCTAATTCCAGTGGTTACCTTTTGCTTATCGGAAAGCAGACATGGCACCCCAGATGGGACCAGAACAGTCCCAGAAGTGAGGACGCGCTACAGAGGACTGATAGGCGTCAGTAGAGCAGCTCTAGAGAGTAAGGAGCTGTCAGTGACTGGGAGACCCCCCCAGTTAGTACCCCCAATAGATCACTAGAGGCTAGTGAGGAGGGGTAGAAGGCTTATGAGGGTTACTGACCATAATCCAGAATCGTAAGTAAGCAGCTAGTCTGTCCTAGTCCAAAACGTTAGGATAAAGTCTGGAGACTTTGAGGACCGACAAACTTGACCCGACAAGAAAAGACATAAAGATGGCCTCAGGAGAGGCATCTACGAGTGTAGAGCCAGACCAACTCGAGCTGGCTCAGGAGAGCCAAGAAGAACAGAAGCCAGTAGAAGGAAAGACAGATGGCCAAAAGATAATGGTACAAAGTACAGGAGGAAAACCAATAAGAGTAACCAGGGTGGAAGTCATCCTATATGGAAAAGGGTATCATACCTGGAATCCAGCAGTGAAGGAAATACTAACAGAAAGTAATCCCCAGCTAGATGGAAAAGTTCTGAAGGACGGACTGGAAAAATTTATAAGAGAAAAAGGAAGGTTCTGCTGTACGACAGCCCGGAAGGGAGTCCAAACAGTGGTGGTAAAAGACCCAGGCGAAGCAAAATCAAAAAAAGAAGTAAAAACGTGGTTACAATGGTGGGTGCAACAGATAGAGAAACAAAAACAAACGACAATAGTGTCAGTAATTAGCCCCTCAATCGAGTATGACCCCATGGTAAAGATGATATCCAAAGTGACAGGATTAGATGGGTATATCACAAACCCTACATGCAGGGCAACAGCAAAATATAAAGAGTGTGAAGAAGAATTGGCAAGAATGAGGGAGTATAGAAAAGAGAGAAAATCAGAGATGGATCCTGAAAGTGAGCACAGCTCCATTGCACAAACCCCCGAAGCGTCGGACAATGAAGAAGACCAAAGCGAACCAGAGGACGTAGTTTTAAAAAATATACCCCCCCTCGATATTAAAAGGGAAGGAGAAAACCCAGGAGGCACAAGGCTATGGCAGGGAACTTACCCTCCAACCTCTCATCCCCCCCCCACGTTCGTGAGCTCTACTCCAAACTTGAGTGCGTACAGAGAAACTCCCAAATATCATTCCGATACAGACGAGGAAACCAGAGCAGAGCAACTGAGATTATTAGCAAGTATGATCAAAAAAGAAAACGAACCTGATGAAAGTAATAATGAGAGCACAGGGTGTAAAGACTATCTTAAACAGGTTGACAAGAACTTAGACCTGCTCGCCCAAAGCATAGTGGACAGGATGGGGAGACTCGAAACCACTGAAACCGGGTGGGCAGACAGGGGGTTACGAGGAATGCGAGAGCAGAGACAGACAGAACCACTAAAAAACCAGCCGATTAAACAAGAGAATCCTAAACAGAACCCCTCAGGAGAAACCCAAAAAACTTATGGGAAAAAGAAGGCTAAAGTAAAACACTTAAAACCAGATCCTGAGTCAGAAAACAGTCAAGAGGAAGGGGAAAAAGAAAATTCACAAAAGAAACAAAAAATTAAGCAAACAACAGGGCTCAAACAGGATCTAGAACCACTCCCGAAAGAGACACAATGTGTGAAGTTTCAAAATGGTACCCGAGTATACCAAGTGATAGGGACACCATGGTCTATAGAGGCCGACGCGTTACTGGTGTTTACAAATCATAAGTACAAAATCCATAACTCAACCTACCGAAAAGCTTTAAAGAAAGTAGCCGGTAGGGAGTACCAAGTTGAAATAAAACAACTCACCGGTGGACCACATGGCGAAGAGCCAAAAACAAGAATGACCAGTGGAGCTGATGCTCCGTACTATGCAATAATACACATCCCAAT
>NW_023622195.1:0-4926 GCF_014905685.2 Nematolebias whitei
GAGTGTAGAGGAGAGAGGAAGGCAGGGTGCAGGGCAGGATCCTTACATTACCCTCCCCTCAAGAGTCGCCTCCCGGCGACCTGAAGCGCTTCTCTGGGTGTGCCCTGAAGAACGTGGTGATGAGGCTGGGGTCCAAGATGAAGGACCTCGGGATCCATGAGCGCTCCTCTAGACCGGAACCCTCCCAGTCGACCAAATACTGGAACTTCCGCCCCCGAACGTCCAGGATGTGGCGGACCGTGAAGGCTGGATGGTTGTCAATGAGACTGGGGGGCGGAGGAAGGTTGTCAGGAGGGCACAGTGGGCTTTCTGCGACGGGCTTGAGTTGAGACACGTGGAAGGTGAGATGAATCCGCATAGATGCGGGTAGCTGGAGTCTGACTGCCGTGGGACTCAGGATACGCGTGATGCTAAAGGGACCAATGAAGCGGGGAGCCAACTTACGTGGGGTGTCCTTGAGGTGGATGTTCTGTGTCGACAGCCAGACCCTTTGTCCAACTTTGTAAGATGGAGACGCAGATCTGTGACGATCTGCAATTTCCTTGTTTTTGGCAGCTGTGTGCAGTAGGGCGAGCTTAGTTTGGCGCCAGACCCGACGACATCTCCTGAAATGATGTTGCACAGAGGGAACTGCTACATCACCTTCTTGACTGGGAAACAATGGTGGAGTGTAACCATGGGAGGCTTCAAATGGAGACAAATCAGTAGCAGATGATGTGTGGGTGTTGTGGGCATATTCCACCCATACCAGGTGTTGGCTCCATGTGGAGGGGTTGTCCTCCACCACACACCTGAGCGCAGCCTCTAATTCCTGATTCGCCCATTCGGCCTGACCATTGGACTGCGGGTGGTAACCCGATGTTAGGCTGACAGAGGCCCCTAAAGAATTGCATAATTTCTTCCATACCTGTGATATGAATTGGGGTTCTCTGTCAGAAACGATGTCCGATGGGATGCCGTGAACTCGAGAAACATGTTGGACCAATAGCTGGGCCGTCTCCAAGGCCGAGGGAAGCTGGGGCTATGGAACGAAATGAGCTGCTTTAGAGAATCTGTCAATGATAGTGAGAATAACAGTTTTACCATCAGAGGGGGGCAACCCAGTAACAAAGTCTAGAGATATGGGACCATGGGCGGCTAGGGGTGGGAAGTGGCTGCAATTTTCCAGCTGGAGGCTGGTTGCCAGTTATACTTCTGGCACATGTGGGGCAAGCAGCTACATAATTATTTATATCCTCGTTCATGGAGGGCCACCAGAAGTGTCTCTTAGTCAGAGCTAGCATACGAGCAACACTTGGGTGACAAGAAATTTTATGAGTGTGGAGCCAGTTGAGTACCTTAGCCTTGATACTGGTGGGTACAAACATAGTGCCAGCAGGACCTGTCCCAAGGTCAGGTTCGGACTTCTGGGCCTCTAAGATGTCCTTTTCAATAGACCAGGTCAACGAACCAACCACACAGGATGAGGGTAGAATGTTTGGTTCCTGTTAGGTGTCCTCTGGTGGTGAGAACTGACGAGACAGGGCGTCAGGCTTCACATTTTTAGAGCCGGGTCTGAAAGTCAATACAAAGTTAAATCTTGTAAAAAATAATGACCATCTAGCCTGTCTGGGGTTTAATCTCCTGGCCTCGTGGAGATAAGTGAGGTTCTTGTGATCAGTCCAAATGAGGAATGGTGTGTCTGTGCCCTCGAGCCAGTGTCGCCACTCCTCCAAGGCCAACTTGACAGCAAGGAGCTCACGGTTTCCTACGTCGTAATTCTGTTCAGCAGAGGAAAGGCGTCGAGAGAACACAGGGGTGCACTTTGTTGTCAACAGGAGATCTCTGAGACAAAATGGCTCCTACGCCAGTGTCAGAAGCATCGACCTCAAGGATAAACTGTCTCTTAGGATCAGGGTGGCAAAGAATAGGGGTAGAGGAAAAAAGTATTTTTAGCTCACCAAAAGCTGTTTTTGCCTCATGAGTCCACTTAAAAGTCCGCAGGGTGGAGGTCAATTGGGTGAGAGGAGTAGCGATCCTGCTGTAGTTCTTGATGAACCTACGGTAAAAGTTAGCGAAGCCCAGAAATCGCTGCAGCTGTTTGCTGGTCTCAGGTGTTGGCCATTCCACCACTGCCTTCGTTTTCTCAGGGTCTGTGCGGTATTGTCGTCCTTCAAAAATGACGTCCAAAAAGGAGACAGATTGTACATGAAATTCACACTTTTCGGCTTTAACGTACAGTTGGTTCTCATATAATCGTTGTAGGACAGTCCTGACGTGGTGAACGTGTTGCTCCTCATCCCGTGAGTATATCAATATGTCGTCCAGATACACAAATACAAAAATGTTCAAAAAGTCTCTCAAAATGTCATTAACCAATGTTTGAAAAACTGCAGGGGCATTGGTGAGACCAAATGGCATGACTAAGTACTCAAAATGTCCCAGTGGTGTCTTAAATGCTGTCTTCCACTCATCACCTTCTTTGATTCGGATGAGGTGATAAGCGTTATGAAGATCTAATTTGGAAAATATTTTAGCAGAGTGCAATTGTTCATGGATAGAGTCTATTAGTGGTAAGGGATATTTATTCTTAATAGTGATGGTTTAATGGTTTAATCCTCTAAAGTCTATGCAAGGACGTAAGGTTTTGTCTTTTTTAGCCACAAAGAAAAATCCTGCTCCAACAGGAGAGGTAGAGCGACGAATTATTCCCGAGTTCAATGATTTGGAGATATACTCTTTCATAGAGTCACGTTCTGGACCAGACAAATTGTAAAGGCGGCTAGAAGGAAGAGGAGCCCCTGGTAGTAAATCAATAGCACAATCATAAGGATGGTGCAATGGTAATGACAGGGTCTTTTTTTTACTAAATGCAGGGGGCAAGGTCATGGTAAACAGTAGGAATCTTAGACAAATCGACTGGATCGGGTGCCTCAGGACGTTTAATAGTGGAAGGAACAGCAGTTCTTAAACAGTTCATTAAACAGTGTGGGCTCCATTGTTCTATTCTTTTAACCCTCCAATTAATTACGGGGTTGTGATCTCTGAGCCAAGGAAAACCCAGGACAAGCTGTGTAATGGGTGATTCGAATACAATAAAAACTCACTGTGTTCATGATGGTTCCCAGAGATCATGAGGTGTACTGGTAGAGTCTTCTTAAAAACTGAAGTGAACTTTTGACCCGTTAGTCTGGCCATCGTCAATGGCGTGGGGAGAAGTTGTGTGGGGATGGATAGGAGTTCAACCAAGTCCTGACTAATGAGGTTTTGCTCAGCCCCAGAGTCCACTAGAGCAACAACTGATTTACTTTCTCTATCAACAGTAATGGTGGTGTTAAGTTCTAAGCGAGAGACAGGAGAAGAAGAAGAGTTTTTCACCAATATCTCCTGTCTTATTGGTGAGAGGAGCCGTTTCCCAAGAGCGGGCAGCGAGCAATAAAATGTCCTTGTTCACCACAATAGATGCAAGCTTTATTGTTAATTCTTCTTTGTCTCTCTTCTGGAGAGAGGCGAGTGTGACCCAACTGCATTGGTTCTGGTTCTGAGTCGGGTTTGTACTCTAGCATTAGTGCAGGTGGTTGTCTCAGCATGGAGTGAAACCCGGAAGCAGTGGAACTCTGGGAAACGTAGTCTCTTCTATTGAAAACGGGTCGATGTTTTGACGTAGAGAGGAACCCGGAAGTAGGTGAATTCTGGGAATCGTAGTTTCTCTCCCACCTTCGTTCTTGTAGCTGGTTATCGATACGTGTGGCTAACTGAATTAGCTCGTCCAAACTTTGTGGTTCTTCTAATGCTGCTGGATGGTCTCTTATGGAGTTGGAGAGAGAGTGTAGGAAGGTACCTCTGAGTGCGACCTCTCCCCATCTGGTTCGGGCGGCGGTGATTCTAAACTCCAGAGCATGAGCCGTAACAGAGCGTCTGCCTTGTCGAAGGGTGAGTAGACGTTTTACTGCTTCTGCTTGTTGGAGGGGTTGATCGAACACGCGCTTGAATTCTTCTAAAAGGGAGGAAAAGCTTAAGGTATTGACAGGGTGAGAGGATAAATGAGCATGAGCCCAACGTAATGCGTCCCCCTTTAGCTGAGTGATAAAAAAGGAGATTTTAGCAGCATCGGAAGAATAAAGACTGGGCGCTCTCTGAAATGTTAATTCACACTGAAGTACAAAACCCCCACACATTTCAGGCTTTCCACAAAAAAGTTCCGCCGGTTTTAAATTTTGCTCCGTGGTGGTCAATTGGGGAGGATTAGAAATAGGAAGACTAACCTCAGGTGTAGATGTTGCAGCAGGTGGCAGGAGCTGGGTCATCCCTTGTTTGACTGAAAACAACATGCTGCCCAGTTCCTGGAGATTAGACTGGTTAGTCTGTTGCAGGTTTAACAAGCGTTCCAAGTGTAGCTTCATTTTTCTCAACTCTGTGTAACATAGCCTGAAGAGTGAGTTGGCTCTGTTCAGATCCGGAGTCTTTCAAGGGTACTTGGTTTGGCTGGGACATTCTTGTTATGATTGCGGGTGTACCCAGGCGAAAGACCAGAACTGAACAGAGACCAGGACTCAGATAATAGTTTACAGTGTTTATTTACAAGATGGTGATAAAAGACATCAATGTGAGGGAACGGGAACACCTGGGGAGAGAGCGGTAATTTAAAGGGCTATGGTTGGATGAGAATTGATCTTGATGAATTGTTCTTACGGTGTGTAGCAGGAAACAGAATGAGAAGGTATTTTGTCCAGATGGTATCCAGTGGCACGGAGTGAAACAAGTAGATTAGGCAAGTGGTGGAAGGCATCCAGCAGTTGTAGAGAGGCAGGAGGAGTCACAGTTCATATGGGACGCAAGCAGGGCAGGAAACGGCAAGATCCAAACTCTGAGGAAGCACAGAGAAAAACACATTAGTTTTCACTAATATCAAAGAATAACTGGCCAGAACACAACTACCGTTGGTAG
>NW_023622196.1:0-4698 GCF_014905685.2 Nematolebias whitei
AACAAAGTTCTGGTGACTGGCAGAGTAAGTAATTACAATAATATACACATAGATGTCCCTCATAGACTGCAGATACAAGCTACATTAGCTTACCTTAAACATGCATAAGCTCAAATCTCGCAGTAAACATTGCTGATATTTCTCACATTCCTACTACAATATTTTTTTTACCTATGACTGATTTTCATACGGCAGCACGGTGGCGCAACTGGTAGAGCTGCTGCCTCTCAGTGAGCAGGTCCTTGGTTCAAACCCCAGTCCAGGAGCCTTTCTGGGTGGAGTTTGCATGTTCTCTCCGTGCATGCGTGGGTTTTCTCTGGGTACTCCGGTTTCCTCCCACAGACCAAAAACATGCATGTTAGGCTGATTGGTAACTCTAAATTGTCCCTAGGTGAGAGTGAGAAAGTGAATGGTTGTTTGTCTCGTTTGTCTCTATGTGGCCCTGTGATGGACTTGCGACCCATCCAGGGTGTACCCCGCCCCTCGCACAGTGATTGCTGGACATGGGCACCAGCGACCCCCGTGACCCAAAATGGAATAAGCGGGTAAAGATAATGGATGGATGGATATACATATATATATACATATACCTGTACATACAGTCCAGAGTGTGAGAATGAGAATGTAGCTGTAGGCTTGGCTAAAAGCGCCTTCTACCACACTGGAAGGAGTTATGGGAATTCAACCGATCTCCTTGTTCGAAACTAGGGTTAGCTCTCTATCCTCAGCAATAGACAGGAACCTAGCCTGTGTGAAACAGGCCTAATAATAACCCTGGGTTTTATCATTATCAAAAACCATCATAATATAAGCAATACATGTACATGTTTATCATCATTACTATAGTAATATAGGTTCATAATATAAATAGAATCAAGCTTATTATTTGAGTACTCTTAAATATTAATAATGTTAAAGGTCCTAATATTGCACCTTAGCACATATAACATTTTACCACCTCCATGTACCTTTAATTTAAATGCTTCAATGTTAACACTAGGAGCTAGATACTTATTGCAAGAGGCTTATTTTCATTATCCAGATCAATACAAATGCAGGTGTTCAGAAATCGTATAACACCATCAGTGACATTTAGTATAGAAAAGTATTAATGTTTGATAATTATTTTTTTCTATAAGCACATTCAAATAAATGTAGCAATAGCACTTAACACAATGCCCAATACAATAACCTGGAGGCTAGCACTAGCAAGCTAGCTCCAGAAACAAACAAGCAAACAAAAAAACAAACTTACCAGTTCCCACTTTTAGAATATACAGTCAGCTGAAGGTTTTTTCCACAAACAGAGACATATAAAAGTTGAGAGGCATACCAGTCAGAAATGACAACATAGGCATTAGATAAAGGGCTTGGTTGTGAGTGTCACTGCACGATCTGTTCCGGGACAAAAAACAAAAATCTGTTCCGGGACTGGAAGCACGATCCGTACCGTGTGCTCGTATTCTGGGCGCAGGAGTAGTGCGCCCAGAATCTTCCTATCGCTTGTATCTCATGCTATCAGCTCATAAATATGCAGATGATACGTGGATATCTTTGATATTTACTGTGAGTTAAAGTTAAAATATTTGTGCAATAACAACTAAGAAACAAACAGGAATTGCTATTATTTACTGATTTTATCATGAAGATTTGCAGTCAAGCTGGACTTTGATCTACAGTTTGTGGTCAGTGTATGTGTGTTACATGCATCAAAGCTTTTGATTTATTTTAAGCATTTACAATTTCCTCAAAGTTATTACCTATTTCAACACATGACCAAAGTTTATTGTTGACAGGAGATGATTAAATGAGTCAACAAAAAAATAGCAAAGAAAGCAAACAAACATCTTTGTTGTTGTTTAGACTTTTACTTTAGCATAAAGTAAAATTGAGACATGAGGCTGTTAGGTCTTATTCCACACATACCCAACAAAAATTAAAATTATAATATTTCTACACAAACATCTCTCAAATAATATCAGTTTGCATGTGATTGAAAAGTGCAATGCAGCAGAAAATCTTTGTTTTTAATAATATCCGGAGTAGACAGGACCTAAATATTCGAGATTTTACTGACTCTCTCAGAAATAAGAAACAGGTTTAAAACCCTGAGCTGCCACCCTTTTATTATTATTAATGTAAACCAACAGAAAGTTTTTATGGTATGGAAGTCTTGAAGGAGTAAGTTTCTCCTCTAAGAGAATAAAAATAAAAGCAGCACCTGTTTCCTCTTTCAGACAGGTGTACACGTTAGCAGCATTGACCTCCAGCTTCGGAGGGAAAGTTTTGTTGGACAGCAGCTACAAAACAACCTCTGCAGGAGGATTTCACTACAAACAGCTGAAGAACCATGAAGCTGAATACCATGAGCCGAAGAAAAACATTTGACTTTGAACCAGGCGTTTGGGGCGTTCTGTCAGTCTGTGGACAGGTGAACCATTGGTTGTTCTGTTGACCACGCAGTGGCCGGTGAGTCTAGGACTGAATGAGTCCATCCTTCATTAAGGAGTGGGTTCGTAGGTAGGTCATGTGACGTCTCTCATTACATTAGCATTGTGTTCTTCTGCTGTGCTGGCTGCAGGAAGATTAGCTAGTCGATGAACAATCCTCTTAAAGAAGTCCGCATTAGGCCCCACTGAGAGGCCACGGGGGAGGGAGGGTACTCCCAGAACTTCTCCTCTCGCATGATGCCTTTAACAGATCTCCCTTTCTTCTCATTCATTCATTTTTTGTCCACCTGTCTGTTGGCCTTGCGAAAATGAGTCTTGATCTCCTCTGTCACCATCTCCTGCCAGTTGTCCCTGGTCAACAGAAAATGTGACGTTAAAGCCTCTGCTGTGTCTCTTGACATCGTTTCACTTCAAGCAGAGATGAGATGATAAAAGCACAACACAAGCTGCCACAAACAGCAAAGTAAAGATGTTTTAACAGAGGAAATGTGCCAGCACTCCACAGAACAAAATGAATGCTGTAAGAAAAGAGGGTTTTCTCCAGTCAGATAAAAGATTAATGGGATAATCAATCAGTGAGGGTCAGGAATCAATGGAAGGAAACTTTAGGTCACATCAAACTGGCAGCAGCAGTAAAACCTTCACAACACGTCACACAACACCAGCAGGCGTGCAGGTCTATACCTGCTGAGGCCTAACTGAGAGGCTCAAGCCTTTTTCTCAGCTTTCTTTCGTCTGTAGTCAGCAACGTCCTCGGGCCGGAGCCCGTGGTTCTCTTCCCTGAAGCAACAGTTCATATAATTAATGTAATTTTACATTTATTTAAGATATCCAACAGTCAGGAAAGCTACTGCATTAGAAAAACTGAAATAAAAAATGCTTCAAATCATGCTTAAATCAAGCGTGCGGTAAGTTTTGGTGACAGTACACTGTGCAGCAAAGACAAAATTCAGATAAAACAATAATTTGTCCAAAAATAAGAATAAATTTAGGTGAAACAAATAAAATAAAACCTAAAAGCTCTGTGCCTCAGGGATACGTCACAGTAGAAACAATAAAAAAAAAGCTTAAATTGGTCACAGAAAAGTGGGCTTTACAAATCGGAACCCACATTTGGATACACCAAAGTTCATATTCAATAATCCAGGTAATAATCCAACAATGTTCAGTCAGGTCATCTGGACGGTTTCTTCTTTTTGCTGAGATGTTTCATCCTTCATCCAAAGGACTTCTTCAATCTGAGGAGCCACCAACAAACTGAGTCCCACAATCAGCACAGTCCCATAGTGGAAAAACCCAGTTTGCTGGTGATAAGATGGCCTCTGGGGCCCGCCCTTTCCACCAAGAGGGCAAGTTGATGGAAGTTGATGGGGGAGAGGGTGGGCACCGGACGCCATTTTATCACTAGCAAACTTTTTTTTTTTACCCCCAATGAGGGACTGTGCTGTTTGTGGAAATCGTTTAGTTTGGTGGCTCCTCAGATTGAAGAAGTCCTTTGGATGAAGGGCGAAACGTCACATATTGAAACATTTTACAGGTTTTACACAATCACAGTTAATATTTTACGCTGTTTTATATATATTTTACCAACAAATGTTCAGCTTGGAGGTTGATAACATCATGAACCAACTTTTGAGCTGTCTAAACTTTTTAAAACCTTTGTAAACAATGTCTTTTCTTTCTCTCAAACTTCCTACTTCCTAAATCATTTCTACATTAAAACAATATTTTTGTCTTTTTTCACCTGATGTGTCTCTAACAGCTTTAGGACTCATCAGGGGCGCAACTACATATTTTTGAGGTGGATGCGAACACATCATCGGCGCCCCCCCCCCACCCGCTCCTTTTTACTTGCCGCCTCATACAGCTTAGTCATGCACTTAGAAAATACAGTAGTAATATTACAGATTTTTTTAATGTTACATATTATATCAGGTGATCATTTCAATCATAAACAAATAAGAAGTTTTATAAAGTACAAATATATAACAGTAGTGGTACTCAGTCCTTCTCCCTTTTCCTTTTTCTGTTTTGCGCCCCGGATAGCTTTTTTTTCTGCCGCTCCATCTTGTTGTCAAGTGCACAACGAGCGGTAGTTCAAGATTAAAAAAAAAAAAAAAAACGCGCCGAGTGCGTTCTCTTAGGGGCGTGTTCACAGCCACCTGTGTGGGAAGGGAGAGCGATAGGAGGGGAGGTGAAGCAGCAGAGGGGAGGTGAAGGAGCAGAGGGGAGGTGAAGGAGCAGAGGG
>NW_023622196.1:4708-4924 GCF_014905685.2 Nematolebias whitei
AGCAGAGGGGAGGTGAAGGAGCAGAGGGGAGGTGAAGGAGCAGAGGGGAGGTGAAGGAGCAGAGGGGCGCCTAATCAGTGCTGTTCCCCTGTTATTGATCATTTAGAAAATGCCTACTAGAAAAACATTTTTTCTACAGAGGGTTTTGACGCCCCCTGCAGTGCAGCGCCCCTATGCGTTGCATACGCTGCATACCCGCTTTTTGCGCCACTGCCT
>NW_023622197.1:0-4923 GCF_014905685.2 Nematolebias whitei
ACAATGTCAAGCTATGAAAAGCTGGCTAAAATGGCAATGTTGCTGAACGAATCTTACTTTGCATTAAGACGGGATCACGTCGTGACAGTGTCACAAGTTTCCCGCTGCAAAGGTGAAATAGATGTGCTTAAAACACAACTTAACGAATGCACACTGGTAAAAGCGGGATTACTCCAACAATGTCTGCTTTTACAAAGTGAATGTCGGACATCACAGGAACGCCTGAAAGCTTGTGAGGAGAATCTAGCCACAGCAACAAACAAGATTTCTGACGTGGGGCGAGCTGGTCTGGGACTCAGAGATGAACAAGGTCAGGGTCCGGGTCAGCCACAACCACCCCAGACAGACGCTGTTGCACCTCCTACTCTTAGCCCCATTCTGTCACCCCCACCCCTATCTCGGGTGGTAGGGACAGACCTGCACCGACTTGCACCTCCTACTCTTAGCCCCATTCTGTCACCCCCACCCCCATCTCGGGTGGTAGGGACAGACCTGCACCGACTTGCACCTCCTACTCTTAATCCCATTCTGTCACCCCCACCCCCATCTCGGGTGGTAGGGGCAGACCTACACCAATTTGCACTACCAACCACGCAAGTGAGACCGTTGATACTGTCTCCTTCAATGGATGATTTGCAGAAAATCTCAAAATATGTACAACACTTTGTACCTGGACCGATGGGCTCATCTGGAACAAAAGCGTACCTCAGAGATCTTGAGTTCAGATTGAGAGGTTATCCTAATGCTACGGTTGAGGATAAGATCAGTCTGATAAGGCTCACTTCGGACAGAGAGGTGTTCACCTTCATCGAGCGTCTACCTGATGCAACGAGAAGAGATTACAACCTTCTGTGTGAAGCTTTGATCAGAGAGTACGACTCCTGCACGGGACCTGCTGGTTTCCCAGCCGCAGACAAGGTCACGCAGGGCAAAACTGAACATCCAAGAGTTTATTACAAAAGAATCTTCCAAGCTTATTTTGGTAACAGAAATTAAACCGGAATGGAGGAAGAGGAAGGTTTTAAGTTTGTTTTCAGCAAAAATCTCCACACTGATTTTAAACGATCAAAACAAATGATGGCAAATTTCAGAGAAAAATCCATCAGTGAGATTAAACGGTGTGCTGTGAATGTGTTCGAGGCATGTTCTCATGCTAAGACGCCCATGGAAGTGTTTCCTGGTGTAAAGGTTAAACCCCTCCATCTTGAACTGGAAGGGCGGCGTGCCTCGCCGCCTCCTCCTAAAAAAGGTGAGAAAAAACAGTCTGTTCAAACTAACAAACCGCGTCTTGAAGGTGCACGCTGGGACAAAAAAGCTCCTCTTTCAGAGGATGAACGTGATTATCGTAAAAAGGGTGAGCGGAGGACGCAAAGATATGGGAACCGAGAGGACCCATATAATCAGGGAAAGTACGTAAAGGAACCCCCAAAAGACGTACCTGACCGTCCCCCACCTCGGACGAAACGAACCGAGGTGAAAAAAATCACAAAAGTTCCAGAAACAAGGCCCTACACCTCTGAGCTCGGAAGAGACAGAGAAAATACGCAGGTTGTTAGAAACTTTGAAACACACTGACACGGGAACCCAACCAGGAGCACTATGCAGTAATGTAATCCCTATTACATCTGAGGGCACGAATGACAACATTACAGATGTCGGTGGAACACACCAAGACATTGCTGTTGTTGCCTCAAACAACCCCTCATCAGAAGAAGGGGGGGTAAACACACACACAAACGATGACGAGTCATCGCAAGCTGAACACTCAGAAACAGCTACTGCTGTGCTGACGGTTCAGACAAACCAAGATTACACAGACAAAGCTGAACGCGTGAAGAAGCGTCAGAAAAAACCCAAGAGGTTTCTGTGTAACTTTATCAGAAGGGGGGTCGCCAAAAAGGCGTACCTGTCGATAACACTCGAAGGTGTCCTCACACACGAAGCACTCCTGGACGGTGGGGCAGACATAACAATTATGTCAGCTAAACTGTTCGAGGAGCTGAGGACAGCCGCTGCCGGTGTTAACAGGATAATACCTCTCTCTGAATGTGCTATAGAAATGCAGGGTCTCTCAGAGGAGAGAACAACCCTGACAGCTATAGCAATGGTTCACATGCAAGTTGGCAAAATGACACTGTACCACCCGGTACACGTGTCTCGGGTTGACTCATTCCCATTTTTGGTTGGCCAGGATTTTATAAATCGCTTTGACGCGATTATAGATTATGGTGATCAAACGATGTGGACAAAAGTGAGCAAACCACTGCCAATAGATACGCCTCCGGAGTGTAACACAGACTGCCCTACAGCAGGTACCGCGGAAGGCGCAAAGGACTCCTCAGCCGAGAACACGAGCCCGGTGAGTACTCCTCTGACATCATGTGAAACCAAAGAGACCCACCCAGTGGTCCAAACTCTGACCCAACAAGACAGCCTCCTCTGTGAGCTGGAGCAGTCAGAGTCCACCAAACACTACCTACCACTGGTAGCTAAAGGTGTAGAGATCCAAGGGTCCCACACCAACGATGCTGTTCTGTCTCTGTGGACAAATAAATCAGCAATTAACCGAGCTTTCTATGAAACCTTGGTTCACAAACACGTTGGTCTGGAACTAATTAAAAAAGCTTTCCGCTTTCCATTAGTTCCCAATAGTTCACAGGTAATGACCACAGAAGGAGTCATTAACCTAAAACTGAACTGGAACCAACGAGAACTGGTACACCCGTTTCTCGTTATCCAAAACTTACCACATGCATCCTACATAGGCTCTGACATTTTGGTAAGGTTGGGTGTCTGCGTGGACACCATCAACAAGGTGCTGTGGTCCCTAAAACCAGCCACAAAGGATCCTCCTGTGCTAGACACAGCAAACCTTAAGGCTGGGCAGACCATTCCAGAGGCCTGCCAAGTTGCTAGCAACCAAACCACCACAGTACCACCTCAGGTGATTAACCTAATGGTGCGAATCCACATCATAGCTGGACAAGCTATTAGCCATAAACAGGCATATTTTCAACCTTCTCCTGCATTTTTCAACTTGGGACTGTCCGTGGAAGCCACGAACCAAGTGAGTCTTGACTCCAGGACCACATCTATTGCTGTGTGTAACACAGGCACGGATGAGGTGCTGATCCCAAAAAACACTATGCTAGGATGGTTGATTTCAACTGACTTTCATGATTTTGAACTAGGCATTCCGTTTCTGGGAGGACTCCCAGACAACCTGGTACCGAGTCAAGAGGCTGGGCCAGTATGGTTCACACAACCAACACAGGCCATAGCTCTTTTCTCAACCGACGACGTCGACCAAGGACCTCAAACCTATGGTGTCTTACCCATAGACAGGTCCGACGACTCAGAAAGGGATTCATTGGAGCTCCCCAAGGAGCAAGAACCCTTATCAGTCTCATCACAGATTGATCAGGTGGTCGCCCAAGCTGACGCTCTGACATCTGATGAAGAAAGAGACAAACTTTGCCAAGTTCTTTTAAAATATGAAAAGTCATTTTCAACTGATTCAACAAATTGTGGGTTGACCTCACTCCACGCAGTGAGAATCCCAACCCCACCCAACGCACCGCCAACATTTGTCAGACAATACAAGATCCCTCTGGCAGCGTACCAGCCTGTCCAGGAGATAATTGATGATCTTTTGGTCAAAGGTATAATCAGACAATGTAATAGCACGTACTCTGCGCCTTTATGGCCAGTTTTAAAACCGAATGGTAAGTGGAGACTTACCATAGACTACAGAAAGCTAAATAAACAAGAACCCTTATCCAGGTGGCCAATGACTCAGCTCCAGCAGGAACTGCCAAAGGTCACCGATGGTAAGTACTTCTCGACCCTCGACGTCGCCTCTGGTTTTTGGACCATCCCTGTGTGCGCCGAGGACCAACACAAACTAGCTTTCACTTTTGCCAGCCGACAATACACCTTTACCAGGTGTCCCTTTGGCTACGCTAACTCACCTGCAGAGTTCAACATCTTTTTGAACAAAGCATGTCCAGACGCCCACGAGCGTGGGACACTGATCTACGTGGACGACATCCTTTTGAGGCAGCCAACACTGGACTCTCATTTGGCTGAGATCGACCACGTCCTCAATCAGCTAACGACTGCTGGTGCTAAAATCTCACTGTCGAAATGCCAGTGGTGCAGAACCAAGGTGGATTACGTTGGCCTCCTAGTAGGTCCAGACGGAATACAACCACAATTGACTCGCACCCAAGGCCTGGACAACCTCAAAGTCCCAACCAATCTCAAAGAACTACAGAGTTTCTTGGGAGTGTGTAATTACTCTCGCCAGTTCATAGAGCATTATGCGGATCTCGCAAAACCACTGACTGAACTCTTAAAGAAAGACGTTCCTTTTGTCTGGACTGATACACAGCAGCAGGCAATGAACGCTCTTAAAGACAGGCTCAAGTTAGCCCCATGTCTAGTCTACCCAGACTACAACAAAGAGTTCTACTTGGAAGTGGGCTTCTCAACTCACTGCATGAGTGCAGGTCTATACCAAATACACGACAAAGACAAGCGTGTTGTGGCCTACGCCAGCAAAACAATGGCAGGCGTTGAATTACGGTATTCAGACTGTGAGAAGGCTCTATTGACAACTGTGTGGGCAGTGAAACATTTCTCCTGCTATATTGGTGGACAGAGGATTATTGTTGAGACACAACACCAGCCAGTAACGTTTCTGAACAGCCAACGCATCAGAGATGGTGTGGTGACAAACTCACGTGTAGCCACATGGCTTATGGCACTTCAAAGTTTTAACCTAGACATCCGCTATGGTCAAAATAAGAAGTCACACTTGGGCACTGATTTGACAATCTGCCAAGAATGTACACAGGATGTACCAGCCACCCAACAGCCGGTTGTGAGTAAACCCTCAGCTGCTGAGGACCCAAATCACCA
>NW_023622198.1:0-4922 GCF_014905685.2 Nematolebias whitei
TCAGTTAATCACAGCTTCTCTTTTTCTCCATTCTCAGTCAGTGAGGTCAATAAACTGTTAAAAGATCTTGATCCTAAAAAATCTGCAGGTCCAGATGAACTTCCACCTTATTTCTTAAGGCTGGCTGCTCATATCATCACAGTCCCTGTGACCCACATCTTCAATCTCTCCATAAGACAAAACTCCATCCCAGACACTTGGAAAACAGCCTTTGTTCTTCCTTTGCTGAAGGGAGGAGACCCCACCTCACTGAACAACTATCGATCAATCTCTAAACTCTGCATTTTAGCCAAGGTTCTAGAAAAACTGATAAACTCTCAAATCAAAAATTACCTGGACTCATTTAACATCCTACCTCCACATCAATCTGGTTTCAGGAAACAACACAGCACAACCACTGCTTCACTGAAGGTTCTTAATGACGTTGTTGAAGCACTGGATGCTAAGGATTATTGTGCTGCACTTTTCTTAGACCTGTCTAAAGATTCTGACACTGTGGATCAGAACATCTTGTGTCATAAACTCTCAGAAATCGGTTTCTCAGATCACACCATTGGTTGGTTCTTTAACTATCTTTCAGACCGGAGGCAATGTGTTCAACATAATGGTACTTCCTCCAGTTATTCAACAGTCAACAATGGTGTACCACAAGGCTCAGTCTTAGGACCCACCCGCTTTACAATCTACATACATAATGTAGGTAAAAACATCCCTAATGCATCCATACATTTCTATGCTGATGACACAGTTGTTTATTGTCAAGCTAAAACTGTTGCTAAGGCTTTCCAGCTTTTGAAATCTGCATTTAACTACATCCAGACTGATTTGTTTCGCCTCAAACTTGTCCTAAATGCCGACAAAACCAAAGGGATGCTTTTTTCAAATAGGAAGTTGGTCCCAGCAGTTTTTCCTCCGATTTTATCCTCAAATGGTGTCCCCAATGAGTTTGTTGATTCCTATGAAGATTTGGGTATCTTGGTCAACTCACATCTCTCTTTTAAGCTCCATGTGCCTTGTATACATACAAGGCACATGGATACAGATACAACGCCTTGTATCAGTGACTTTCCTTCCCTCAATTGGTTTTGGTGATATTATTTACATGAACGCTCCTACAAGAACCCTGCAGATGTTGGATGCTGTCTATCATGGTGCACTAAGATTCATAACTGGCTGTGATTATCGTACCCACCACTGCACTCTGTATTCATTGGTTAACTGGACATCATTAACTTCACGCAGACTCTCTCACTGGTATATTTTCATCTTTAAATCACTTCTTGGTCTGTTGCCTTCATACATCTCCTCCTACATGTCTCTGCGTGAGTGCAGCTACGGAGTGCGCTCTCAGGACATTATTACCTGCAGTGTTCCCTCAGTGAGGACTGAACTAGACAAAAGGGCCTTCTCCTACTCCGCTCCTGTTTCCTGGAATATCTTACAAAAAGATTTGAAGCTCTCAACCTTGACCTCTCTAAGTGTCTTTAAGAATTTGTTGGACTCCTGGCAGGGTCCAATGCAGACATGTTCCTGTTTTTAGTTTTCTACATTTGTCTTGGAATCTAGCTGTTTTTTGTTTTGTTACCTTTTTCCTTTTAGCCATCCTATTTGTTAAAAAAATAAAAAAAACTGTAGTATGAGTTTTTATAACTGCTTATTGTTGTTGCTGTTGTCCATTGTTGTCATCTTTCTTTGTTGAAATCAGGTCTCTCTTGTAAATGAGTCCTCGAGGCTCAATGGGATTTACCTGTATAAATAAAGGTTGATTGATGTGGAAAACTTGATAAAGAAACTGAAAGTTAAACTGGGTTTCTTTTTCAGAAACAGATCCTGTCTAACTCTGAATGCTAGAAAACGCCTTGTATCTGTGACTTTCCTTCCCTCCATTGATTATGGTGACATTATTTACATGAACGCTCCTACAAGAACCCTGCAGATGTTGGATGCTGTCTATCATGGTGCACTAAGATTCATAACTGGCTGTGATTATCGTACCCACCACTGCACCCTGTATTCACTGGTTAACTGGATATCATTTACTTCACGCAGACTCTCTCACTGGTACATTTTCAACTTTAAATCACTTCTTGGTCTGCTGCCTTCATACATCTCCTCCTACATGTCTCTGTTTGAGTGCAGCTACGGAGTGCGCTCTCAGGACATCATTACCAGCAGTGTTCCCTCAATGAGGACTGAACTAGGCAAAAGGGCCTTCTCCTATTCCGCTCCTGGTTCCTGGAATATCTTACAAAAAGATTTGAAGCTCTCGACCTTGACCTCTCTAAGTGTCTTTAAGAATCTGTTGGACTCCTGGCAGGGGCCAATGCAGACATGTTCCTGTTTTTAGTTTTATACATTTGTCTTGGAATCTAGCTGTTTTTTTTGTTTTTTTTTTAGCTTTTCCTTTTAGCCATCCTATTTGTTAAAAAAAATAAAAATCTGCTGTATGACTTTTTATAACTGTTTATTGTTGTTGCTGTTGTCCATTGTTGTCATCATTCTTTGTTGAAATCAGGTCTCTCTTGTAAATCAGTCCGCAAGGCTCAATGGGATTTACCTGTAGAAATAAAGGATTGTTCCACTTTGGAGTAAGCTGTTGGGGGAATAATCAGTTTTGTGTTGTATGTTTCCTTGACTGAAGAAGCCTTCCGGACCGAAGGTGAAACGTTTCAGCACAAAAAAAGAAACTGTCCAGATGACCTTAATGACGAATGTTAGATTGTATACCTGGATTATTGAGCATGGCCTTTGTTGTTTTCAACCTTTTTGAAACGACTGTCAACAAGGAAGAGGGCCTGCAATGCAGGAGGGGGCGTGAAAAAGAGACCATCTTAGCACCACCAAAATGATTTGTTCCACTTTGGAGTAAGCTGTTGGAGGAAGAATCAGTTTTGTTGTGTGTTCCTTGACTAATGAAGCCTTCCGGATCAAAGGCGAAATTGTTCGGCACAAAATAATAAACTGTCCAGATGAGATGACTGAAAAATGTTGGATTGTATACCTGGATTATTGAGCATGGACTTTGTTGTTTTCAACCAGTTTGACATGACTGTTAAGAGTTCCGGGCTTGGGGGCCGCTTTGTGTCTGTGGCTCCGGTCTTCCCTGTGTTGCCTTCGTGTCCTGTGGAGACAGGTTTATGGGTCCCCACATCCACTATTGAACATTTTTATGGAGAAACCTTATAGTGATAAGCATGCTCACACAGGTGTTTAGATTCAGGTGTTTATCAGATACACACTCAGTTGGGTTGGTGGCCATCATATTGTATGCGAGGTCAACCCAGTTGTAACGAGAACCCAGAACGACACAAGACTGAGATACAAAAGAATGATGTTTATTTACAGTGGAGTTTAAGATTATATACACAATATATACAGGGGCCTGGAACTGGAACTCCTGGAAGAGGGAAATAGTTTGTTCAGGCTCAAACCAGGTAAGTGACGAGGGAACAGTTTTGATTTGCTGTTTTCTGTCTTACAGTCTTGTTGGTACTGGAGTGAGTTCAGAAGTCCCAAGAAGTATGAGTCCCAGCCACAGGTTCTGTTCTGATCCAGGATCCGAAAGTCAGGTTCTCCGTGAGGCCCGACAGTGTGTCGAGAGGATAAGGCAAGACTGGTTCGTCCAAAACGAGGAACTGCTGACATAGAAACACAAGGTAAGTTTTCATAAACACTGGAGAGCATAAAAGGCTGAGAGCACTAGTACCGAGAGGGAATCAATGCTCCAGCATCGAGTAGTCTTGACTGCAGCCTTAAGTAGGAGTTGAAGCTCATCAGGAAGATGACCGCCAGGTGTAGGTCGTTAGCGGCCATCTTGGAAGCTGCAGCAGAGCTACTCTCACACATCAAATATATATTGTATTATCATGTACTGTATAAAATATTTTCTAATGATGTTATAAGTATCATTATATAAGTTGTTTGTTGTTGTGGTTTCTTGGTTTTGTCAGGGTTTTTTTTTCTCTTTCCGCAGGTCTAGAGTCAGACTTCAATGATGTTGATTTGTGTTCTCTTTATCCCTCTCTCTCTCTCCTCTATTCCTATCTCCTTCTTTACATTTTAACTCTTTTCTCACTTTTCTGCTTTGTTACCTTCTTTGTTTTCCATCCCCGTGTCCATTACATCTGAAACAAACCCAAAGCATATTCTAATAAAATTTAATTTATACAGGTCCTTCTAAAAAAATTAGCATATTGTGATAAAGGTCATTATTTTCCATAATGTAATGATAAATATATTAAAAAATAAATATATATAAATATATATGATAAATATGATAAATATATATCATATATTCAAGATGGCGCCCATGGAGTAGGAGGTGTTGACTGATGCTCCCGCTAGCTAACTAGCTAACTTTGCCAACTTTACAAAACTGACTCCAACTGTATATGTGTATGTATATGTCTATATAGATAATACATATGTGGATATATATATATATACAGAACAGGTGGAAGAAGGAAGTCCGCGCGCTCTGAACCATGGATGCTGAGCCACGAGTTTAGCTAACGTTTGGCTAACGAGCTGGTCAGAGAGCTACTTCGGCTAGTGAGGCCTGCGGAGACCCGGTCCGCCGCTGTTGGGCCTGCGAGCCACTGGAACTGAGCGATCTGCGGAGGAGACCCAGTCCGCCGCTGTTGGACCTGCGAGCCGCTGAACCGAGCTGTGTACGGAGGAGACCCGGTCCGCCGCTGTTGGACCTGCGAGCCGCGGGAACCGAGGAAGCTAAACTACAGCTGTGGGATTTGGGAGCTGTTGCAACCGGGACCTAGTCTGTCACCATTGGGGCTGCTGGACCGAGTGAATCGTGGGACCTGGAGGTTGGTGCCGCTAGTCCTCGGCTAGACCTGGCTAGGCCTCGGCTAACAACGCTAGCCTGTGAACCTCGTGGCTAACAACAATAGCCTGTGAACCTCGTG
>NW_023622199.1:0-4922 GCF_014905685.2 Nematolebias whitei
GACACAAACAGACACAAACAGACAGAGGGAAACCAGGAATCCCACAGTGCCCCCCCCTCAAGGATCGCCTCTCGGCGATCTAAGCCGCTTCTCAGGGTGAGCCCTGAAAAAGGAGGTGATAAGGCCTGCGTCCAGGATGCGAGACCTAGGGACCCAGGAGCGATCTTCAGGACCATAACCCTCCCAATCCACCAGATATTGGACGCCCCGACCCCTGCGTCTCACATCCAGGAGACGTCTGACGGTGAACGCAGGCGCGTTATCAATCATCCGGGGGGGAGGAGGGGCTCTAGAGGGAGGTTGAAGAGGACTGGACACAATGGGTTTGACTTGGGACACGTGGAAGGTCGGGTGTATCCTCATGGATGGAGGGAGTTGAAGCCGCACCGCCGACCTGTTCAGCACTCTCACAATAGGGAAGGGACCAATAAACCTAGGAGAGAGTTTCTTGGGGAAGTCCTTCAATGAGATGTCCCGAGTCGAAAGCCAAACCTTCTGACCAACCTCATATCTGGGAGCCTCGGAGCGGTGTCTGTCCGCGAAGCGTTTGTTCTGCTCGGAGGACCTGGCCAGAGCCGCCCTAGTCTGTCGCCAGACCCGACGACAGCGCTTGAGGTGAAGGTGTATCGAGGGAACGCCCACATCGGCCTCCTGAGAAGGGAAGAGAGGAGGGGAAAATCCCAAAGCCACCTCAAATGGAGATCGTCCAGTGGCCGCCGAGGTCTGTGAATTGTGGGCGTACTCGATCCACGGGAGATGCTGGCTCCAGGATGATGGGTTGGAACCGATCACACACCTCAAGACAGCCTCCAGATCCTGGTTGCATCTCTCCGTCTGGCCATTGGATTGGGGGTGGTATCCTGAGGTGAGACTGACCGTGGCCCCCAAAGCTTCACAGAACCCCTTCCAGACTTGGGAGATGAATTGAGGGCCCCGATCAGACACAATGTCCGATGGAATGCCATGGAGGCGGAAGACATGCTCCGTGACAATCTGTGAGGTCTCGAGAGCAGAGGGGAGTTTGGGGAGAGGGATGAAATGAGCAGATTTGGAAAAACGATCAACAATGGTGCAGACGACAGTGTTACCATTGGAGACGGGGAGGCCAGTGACGAAATCCAAGGCGACGTGGGACCAAGGACGAGTGGGGATGGAGAGAGGAAGAAGAAGGCCAGCAGGGGGTTGGTTGTTGTTCTTGTTTTGGGCGCAGGTAGGGCAAGAAGAGACGAACTCCTTAACGTCCTTCTGCATGTTTGGCCACCAGAAGGAAGCCTTTGTCAGGTGGAGCATGCGTCGTATACCGGGGTGACAAGAGAAACGGGCAGTGTGGAGCCACTCCAGAACCTTGCCCACCATGGAGGAGGGAACGAACAGCCGTCCAGGGGGACCCGAACCAGGATCAGGTTCGGTAGTTTGGGCCTCCAGGATGTCCTTCTCGATGGGCCAAGTTACCGCTCCCACCTTGCAATAGGACGGGAGGATGTCTTCGGGAGTTCCGGAATCCTCGGCTGACGAGAATTGTCGAGAGAGGGCGTCTGGCTTGATGTTCCGAGATCCCGGGATATAGGTAATGGAGAACTGAAAACGGGAAAAGAACAGGGACCACCTGGCCTGTCGGGCATTGAGCCTCTTCGCCCCTTGAAGGTAGGCCAGGTTTTTGTGATCCGTCCAAATGATGAAGGGGAGTTCTGATCCCTCCAACCAGTGCCTCCATTCCTCCAAGGCTAACTTGATGGCCAACAACTCACGATCACCCACGTCGTAGTTGGCCTCGGCGGACGAGAGGCGACGGGAGAAGAAGGCACACGGGTGAAGTTTCCCATCGTCGGACGATCTCTGTGAGAGGACTGCCCCAACCCCAGTATCGGATGCGTCGACCTCTACGATGAATTGTTTAGAGGTATCTGGATGGGATAAAATAGGAGCAGTGGAGAAGAGATGTTTAAGCGTGGAAAAAGCAAGTTCAGCCTTATCAGTCCATGAAAATTTTAAGCGGGTTGAGGTTAGTTGTGTGAGGGGAATGGCAATTTTGCTGTAGTTCCTTATGAAGCGTCTGTAAAAGTTGGCAAACCCCAAGAATCTCTGTAACTGTTTCCGATTATCAGGTGTCGGCCAATCCACCACCGCTTGTGTCTTCTCTGGGTCAGACCTCACTTGTCCCCTCTCAAAAATAAAACCCAAGAAAGTGACTGAAGTCTGGTGGAACTCACATTTCTCAGCTTTCACAAACAGCTGATTTTCCAGTAATCTTTGAAGCACTGCTTTGACGTGTTGGGTGTGTTGAGCCTCGTCTTTAGAATAGATTAGTATGTCATCTAGGTAGACGAACACGAAGACTTGGAGAAAATCACGTAGGACGTCGTTGACAAGGGCCTGGAAAACTGCTGGAGCGTTGGTCAAGCCAAAGGGCATGACCAGATATTCAAAATGTCCAAGGGGTGTCTTGAACGCAGTTTTCCACTCGTCCCCCTTACGAATACGGACTAAGTGATAGGCATTACGGAGGTCTAGTTTTGTGAATATAGTAGCACCTTGTAATTGTTCGTAAACGGAATCGATGAGAGGTAGAGGGTATTTATTCTTGATAGTGATTTGATTGAGTCCCCGATAATCTATGCATGGACGAAGGGTTTTGTCCTTCTTAGTGACAAAAAAGAACCCAGCTCCAAGTGGAGACGTGGATGGGCGAATAATGCCAGATTTAAGAGAGTCTTCTATATAATCTTTCATGGAAGCTCTCTCAGGACCAGATATGTTAAACAATCTACTAGCGGGTAGCGGAGCTCCAGCCAGTAAATCGATGGCACAATCATAGTGTCTGTGACGTGGCAAGGATAAGGCTAGTTGTTTACTAAAAACCGGTGCTAACGAATGGTAGAGGATAGGGATTTTGGATAAATCAATCTCCTCTTTCTTCACTGGAGGAGGAGAACTGGGAGAAATGGCGGAACGGAGGCATCGTAATGAACATTCCTCACCCCATCTTTCAATCCTATTTTCAGCCCAGTTAATGTGGGGGTTATGAATCCTTAACCAAGGGTATCCCAAAATGAGTTGTGAAGTGGGAGAATCAAACACAAAGAACTCACCCATTTCTCTGTGATTTCCTGAGACCACAAAATTTATTTTTTCTGTCTTATATGAAATAGACGAGATGTTCTTTCCAGTGATAGCGGTGACAGATATGGGTGGATCCAACCTTGTTGTGGGAATCTGTAATTCCTCCACGAGGTCCCTGCTGATAAGGCTCTGTTCAGCGCCCGAGTCGACTAGTGCCTGCACAGGGTGATTTTCAGAGGTTAAACAGAGAATGACAGGTAGGGTAAAGTTTTTAGGAGTAAAAGAAGTATTGCCCACCAGTATCTCCTCACTTACTGGCAGGCGTTGGCTTTTACCCGTAACCTGCATGTCTTAATTGTGTGACCTTGTCCTCCACAGTACATACATGCCTTTGCCTCAAGACGTCGCTGTCGCTCCTCTTGAGAGAGTCGGGTCTTTCCGACCTGCATCGGCTCCTCTTCGGAAATCAGTTCGGGAGTAGTGAAGGCGGGGCTTCTGGAAGCGAAAGGCTCACGGGAGTTGAAGTCCGCTTCGAGCAAGCTCTCCCGAACACGGTTATCGATGCGAATAGCCAGAGAAATTACGTCGTTTAAGAGGGAAGGGATCTCACCAGTAATCATTTTGTCCTTAATCTGGCGGTCAAGGGCCCTTATGAACGCACTGCAGAGCGCTCTTTCGTCCCATCCGGACTCTTCGGCGAGGATGCGGAAGTGGATTGAGAATCTCGCCACCGTCTCCTTCCCTTGACGTAAGGAGAATAACTTTTGTGCAGCTTCCTCCTGTTGGAGAGGGTGATCGAACACCTGGAGAAAGTCTTTTAGGAAAGTGGAATATGTTAAATTTTCGACGGAGCGTCGGCGGAGGTAGGCTTGCGCCCATTGTAGTGCCTCGCTCTTCAGAGCGCTAACAATGTAAGTAATGCGTGAAAAATCTGAGTCGTAGGTAATTGGGGCTCTTTTAAATGCAAGTTCGCACTGGAGAATAAAGCCCCCACACTTTCGTGTATTACCTTCAAAAAACTCCGAAGGTCGAACGTCTGGTTCTCTAGGAGAAACTCCAACAGGTTTAGCCAAAGGTTCGGGGGAGTGAAGCTGCGACGTCCTCCCCTTCTGTAGTGAAGCCACCATGCTCCCCAATTCCAGAATGTTGTCTTGGGTGGTTTGCTGTTGAGTGATAATCTGCTGTAATGTTAGAGCAAGACTGTCAAAGTTTCCTAGTGACCCTAACTGAGCCCTTACTTCCTCAGTCTTGCCTGGGGGGTCCATTGGCTGGGACATACTATCAGGTTTATACAACGTCGACCCCCAATGTAGCAGACCAAGGAAGCAAGGACACGAGGCAGGTAAAAAGGTAAGTGATATTTATTTACAGGTGGAGATAAAAACTCGAACAGCTGTAAGGGAAGGGGAGAGACGGTGAATATATATATGTCCTCTTGGTAGATGATGATGATGATAAAACAAGAATTGATCCTTACTTGTTTCTGTTGCAGGAGATGGTTGAGGAGGAGCAAAGAGTGGGATCCTGGGTGTGAGGAGTAATCCAGGAGCGAGTAGGAGGTTGACCCAGACAGAGTGGTGGATGTTTGTTGCTGGAGACGAGACATCAAAGGTCCACAGGAAGGAGTCCCAGTGGTGGGAGAAGTCCTAAGGAGGACCAGAATGAATCAGGCCGTGGAAGGTCCAATTGTCAGAAGATGTCCCAGCACTGGAGAGGAGGCTGGCAGCTGCTTAAATGGGTGAGTAGCAGTACTCCTCAGATTGGTGGCAGGTGTGATGAGTTGGGTGAGTAGCTGTGGAGGGAAAGTGACAAACAGACACAAACAGACACAAACAGACAGAGGGAAACCAGGAATCCCACAG
>NW_023622200.1:0-4922 GCF_014905685.2 Nematolebias whitei
GTTCTCTAGTGATTATACTAAAGTTTTGTCTTCCTCTGCATTCTCAGAGCCTTCCTGTTTTTCGTGTTGTCATCGGACCTGCCTGAGTCTCCTGAGTTCCTCCTCAATCCCTCCTGTGATCCTGCAGCTGCCTTTTTGCCTTCCACCACTTGCCACTCCAACCTGGATTCGTATTTTGGACCCTTCCTATTCAACCTCTCGTCATGTAAGAAAGATCCCTCACAGATTACTCCAGTCCCTCCTGCGTTTCCCTTAACCTCTTCCTCTGCCCCTCAGGTGATCCTGTATATATATATTGTAAATATTTCCCGACACCTGTACAGAGACGTCATCACCTTTATTATCACCTTTTGTAAATAAACACTGTTTTTTGGTACTTCGAGTCCTGGTCTCTGTTCAGTTTTCTGGTCCTTCATCCTGGGTACAACCTCGGTCTTAACAGAATGTCCCAGCCACACCAAGTACCCTCGAAGGATTCAGGAGCTGAGCAGAGCCAACTCACGTTCCAGACAATGTTGCAGAGAGTAGAAAGGAATGAAGCAACTCTCGAGCGTTTAGTAGCATTACAGCAGACTAACCAATCTAACTTACAAGAACTGGGCAGTATGATGTTCTCTATCAAACAAGGGATGACCCAGCTGCTACCACCAGCTACAACATCTACTCCAGAGGTTAGTTCCCCCACTCATGTCTCTCCTCAACCAACCGCTGTGGAGCAAAATTTAAAGCCTGCTGAATTATTTGATGGGAACCCTGAACTATGTGGGGGCTTTGTTCTGCAATGTAGGCTAACTTTTCAGAGTGCACCCAGTCGTTTTTTGCTGGATTCAGCCAAGATATCGTTTTTCATTACCCAATTAAAGGGAGACGCACTACGTTGGGCTCAGGCTCACTTATCAGCTCATCAGCTCGACACACTAACCTTCTCCTCCTTTTTAGAAAACTTCGTACGAGTATTCGATCAACCCCTCCAGAAGTCTGAAGCAGTTAAGAGGCTACTCACCCTTCGTCAGGGCTGGCGATCGGTAACAGCACACGCCTTGGAGTTTCGAATCACCGCCGCCCGAACCGGATGGGGAGAGAGTGCTCTTCAAGGTATTTTCCTCCACTCGCTCTCTGACTCCATAAAGGATCGCTTAGCGACGCAAGAGGAGCCTCAAAGTTTGGATGAGCTAATCCACCTCGCCACCCGCATCGATAATCAGCTTCAAGAACGTAGATGGGAGAGAGACTACGATTCCCAGCATGCCTCAACTTCCGGCTCTTCGCACACGTCACGACGTCGCTCAACGTCTTATCAAGGTGACTACATTTCCCAGGGTACCACTGCTTCCGGATTCAACTGGACACCTAGATCAACTCCAACACGGGCGCTGGAGAATAAGACCAATATTGAGCCGGAACCTATGCAGTTGGGCCACACTCGTCTGTCCGCCGAGGAGAAACAGAGGAGGAGAAGACACAGAGCGTGCATTTATTGTGGCCAACAAGGACATTTTATTGCTCAATGCCCGTTGTTGGGAAACGACACATCTCACCAATAAAGCAAGAGATATTGGTGAGAACTACAACTTCTTCTTCTCCTGTTTCTCGTCTGGAGATCAACACCACCATCATCGTGGGTCTCGAAAAGAAGTCTGTTGCCGCCCTGGTGGATTCCGGAGCAGAACAGAACCTCATCAGCCAAGACCTAGTGGATCTCCTATCCATCCCCACTCAGACCCTTTCCACGCCGTTATCTATGGAGGGCCTCACTGGGCAAAGACTCGCCTCCATCCACACTAAGACCGGGCCCCTGCACCTCATGATCTCCGGGAACCATCATGAATATTGTGAGTTTTTTGTTTTTCAATCTCATGTGTCTCAGCTCATTTTAGGTTTCCCTTGGCTGAACAAACATAACCCAGTCATTAATTGGAGATTAAAAAGAATAGAACAATGGAGCCCACAATGTCTTATGAACTGTTTAAGAACTGCAATTCCTTCCACATTAAAACGCAGTAATTCTTCTGAGTCTATTGATCTGTCAAAGATTCCTAAGATGTACCATGACTTAGCTCCTGTGTTTAGTAAACTAAAGGCCTCATCCTTACCTGCACATCGACCGTATGACTGTGCTATCGAGCTGTTACCAGGGGCACCTCTTCCCTCTAGTCGCCTATATAATCTTTCTGGTCCTGAACGAGACTCCATGCAGGAGTACATTTCGGAATTCTTAGACTCAGGTATAATTCGCCCCTCTACCTCTCCGGTTGGAGCAGGTTTCTTCTTCGTGGCTAAAAAGGATAAGACTTTGCGCCCTTGCATCGACTACAGAGGATTAAATCAAATTACAATAAAAAACAAATATCCGCTACCCCTCATCGACTCCATCCATGAGCAGTTACACCACGCTAAGATATTCTCTAAGTTAGATCTCCGTAACGCTTATCATCTCGTTCGTATACGGGAGGGTGATGAGTGGAAGACGGCATTTAAGACCCCCTTAGGACATTTTGAGTACCTCGTTATGCCTTTTGGCCTCACTAACGCCCCCGCAATATTTCAGGCTCTGGTTAATGACGTTCTGAGAGACTTTTTGAACAAGTTCCTTTTTGTGTATTTGGACGACATCCTTATATACTCACAAGATGAGGAACAACATGTTCATCATGTCAGAACTGTTCTCCAACGTCTCTACGAGAACCAACTTTATGTCAAAGCAGAAAAATGTGAATTTCATGCAAAGTCTGTTCCATTTTTGGGCTTCATTTTTGAAGGGGGACACTACCGCACAGACCCTGAAAAGACTAAGGCAGTGGTGGAGTGGCCAACGCCGGAAACGAGGAAACAACTTTAACGATTCCTGGGCTTCGCCAATTTCTACCGCCGCTTTATTAAGAACTATAGCAGGATCGCTGCCCCCCTCACGCAATTAACATCCACTCTTAGGACTTTTAAGTGGACTCAGGAGGCGGACAAGGCTTTTGGTGAGCTCAAGACGCTTTTTTCATCTACCCCTGTATTGTGTCACCCAGATCCCAAGAAACAATTCATCCTGGAGGTAGATGCATCCGACACTGGAGTAGGAGCTGTCCTGTCGCAGAGAGCATCTCCTGATAACAAGGTACACCCTTGTGCGTTTTTCTCTCGGCGCCTTTCCCCCGCAGAAAAGAACTACGACGTAGGGAACCGTGAGCTTCTGGCCGTGAAACTGGCCCTTGAAGAATGGAGACATTGGCTGGAGGGCACGGACACTCCATTTCTCATTTGGACGGACCACAAAAACCTCACGTACCTTCGCGATGCCAGACGGTTAAACCCAAGACAGGCAAGATGGTCTTTATTTTTCACAAGATTCAATTTTACTTTGACTTTCAGACCCGGATCCAAGAATACGAAGCCCGACGCTCTCTCACGACAGTTCTCACCACCGGAGGACACCACACAGGAACCAAACGTACTACCATCATCCTGTGTGGTTGGCACTCTCACCTGGTCCATCGAACAGGATATCCTGGAAGCCCAGAGGTCAGACCCTGACCCAGGAACAGGCCCCGCTGGTACTATGTTTGTTCCTGCTAGTATCACAGCGAAGGTCCTCGACTGGCTCCACACACACAAGTTCTCATGTCACCCGGGTCTTGCTCGCATGATTTCCCTGACTAAGAGACACTTCTGGTGGCCTACCTTAAACGCTGACATTAAGAGTTATGTTGCCGCTTGCCCCACCTGTGCCAGAAATAAGACTGGTCACCGGCCACCTGCTGGTAAGCTGCTGCCTCTGCCCACTCCTAGTCGTCCATGGTCGCACATCTCTCTCGATTTTGTTACCGGTCTGCCCCCTTCTGATGGCAACACCGTTATCCTCACTGTGATTGACAGGTTCTCGAAGGCAGCTCATTTCGTTCCCCTTTCGAAACTTCCTTCGGCGTTCGAAACGGCCCAACTGTTGGTCCAACATGTCTTCAGGGTTCACGGCATTCCGTCCGATGTGGTTTCTGACAGAGGTCCCCAGTTCATATCCCAGGTATGGAAGTCTTTTTGTAATTCTCTAGGGGCCTCTGTCAGCTTGACATCTGGGTACCACCCCCAATCCAACGGGCAAGCCGAACGGACCAATCAGGAACTGGAGACTGCCCTTCGATGTGTTGTGGAGGACAATCCATCCTCATGGAGCCAACATCTGGTATGGATTGAGTATGCTCACAACACGCATACATCATCCGCTACTGGCATGTCTCCTTTTGAAGCATCTCTAGGTTACGCCCCTCCTCTGTTTCCAAGTCAGGAAGGGGATATTGCGATCCCGTCCGTCCAACACCATTTTCGACGTTGTTGTCGGGTTTGGCGCCAGACCAAACTCGCCCTACTCCGTACAGCCACGCAGAACAAGGCCCTTGCAGACCGTCATCGCTCCGCAGCCCCATCCTACAGGGTTGGACAAAGGGTGTGGCTCTCCACGTGCCATATTCAACTGCGAGACACCCCACGTAAGTTGGCCCCTCGTTTCATTGGACCATTCCCCATCATCCGCATCATTAATCCCACAGCTGTCAGACTCCAGCTACCATCATCCATGAAGATTCATCCCACCTTCCACGTGTCCCAAATCAAGCCAGTTACAGACAGTCCTCTGTGCCCTCCGGCCGACCTCCCTCCGCCCCCCCGTCTCATCGACAATCACCCTGCCTTCACGGTCCGCCGTATCCTGGACGTACGACGCCGTGGGCGGGGTTTCCAGTATCTGGTCGACTGGGAAGGTTATGGGCCAGAGGAACGATCATGGATTCCTCGGTCCTTCATCTTGGACGCCAGTCTCGTCCCTTCGTTCTTCAGAGCACACCCCGAGAAACGTCTCAGGTCGCCAAGAGGCGATTCTTGAGGGGGGGGTACTGTTGGGATCCTGCCCTGCACTCCTCTCTCTCCTCAAGCTCCTTAAT
>NW_023622201.1:0-4921 GCF_014905685.2 Nematolebias whitei
CCTAGGTCTCCGCAATCATTTTTAAATCTGGCTATTGAGGCTTTCTCTAGTATTTGTTTTAACTTCTCTTTCCCAGCCGGGGAGAAGTCACTCTCGTCTATTTTTTGTTTTGTCACTTCAGGGATATTTACAGGTTTATACCAATCTTCAGACTCATGTTGTTTGTGTGTGAACCCTATTTTTACTAGCCTAGATTTTAGCTTCTCTAACCTTCTGTTTAAGGCCCTTCGGGTCTTTTTTGGTTTCCTTAGTTCTTTTAAGTCTGTGATTGTCATAAGGTTATAAGGCCCTTTTATCCACACAATTCCTTGCCACAACCCATAAGGCATCGTTTCAATTTTTCCGTTTGCTAACTGAACTGTTAGGTGTCCTACTTTTTTTAGGTTCCTGCGGGTCATAGACACCTCTGCTCTGGAATCTATTAGGTAAGGTTCTCCCTCTACTTTAGTGTAGATTTCGTCCCCCTCCCAATAGGCATCTTCCAGAGTGACCCGCAACCTATCTGCCATTATTTAGCTGGCCCTCCACTCCCTTTTTCACGGGATTCATGGAGGGCTCTTTTCTCTTCTGGAGTCAGTTTTGCATATTCTTCTGGGGGTAGGTATTTACTACCTTTCTGTGGTGTGGAGCTTGAAGCTGGGGCTGAAAATCGTTTTGGTTGTTGGTCCCTGTATTGTGGCTCTGACTGTCTTGGTGGTCTTTCTCTGTACTGTGTCCCTGGCTGTCTCGGGAGCTGTTCCCTGTATTGTGGCTGTTGAGGGGCCTTTTGTGTCGGCTTCGGTGGTTTTTGGCTTGGCCTTATCTCATTTTTCTTCTTCTCTTCCCAGAATAACTGTTCTAGATCGTATGATTTCACTGCCTGGTTTATTTGGGCGTCATTAGTTTCATGAGGCATTCTGGCAAAGGTGAGTTCTCCCCTTCTCCCTTTAGATACGACCCTTAAGGTTTTAACATACCTTTTAGGGGGAATTACTTGTTTGAGTTGATACCAAACTGGGGTGAGGCGTTGGTCTTGATCCATGCGTGCTCTCGCCCGCTGAATGTGAGAGTCCTCATCGTCCATATCCTCGAGGACCAGCTTTTCATATTGGCTTTGAGCCGATTCCCCTTTACTCATTGGGTTTGTAGTGACATTACCCAGCCACAACTTTTTTGATGCATCGCACTCAGTGGAGCTAACTACCATGGGCCACACATCTTTGATGTATTCTTCGGTGGTCTCCTGGGGTTGTTTTTCCCTCACTAAGGTTTTCAGTTTTTTGTACTCACGATAACTGTCAGTCTCTGGGCCCGGGGCTCGGCTTTGTTTAGCCTGCCCTGGCTCAAGGGTTGATTCAGGCACTTGATATGGTGGATTTGTCTCGGCCGGGTACATGTCATCTTCCTCATCGGCCGATATTTCATCTCGCAATTTCTTTTCTGTTTCTTGGGCATATTTGTAGGCCGTCTTTTTCATTCTTCTTAGCATCACATCATGTACTATTCCTAAGTAAGCGGTCCTAAACTTACTGGTTAGGGGTTTGTGGGCTGCTAACGTGGGGTATGAGGGCATCATTAAAATGTTGGCCCACTCTCCCAAAGTAGCTTTAACAGTCAGTTCCACTGTCTCCTCTGACCTGTCTGCCCATACTGGTGGAATGTCATAGTGATTTTGGCCAGCTTCAGGGATGTAAGTTCGACGCCCATCACTCGCCTGCACCGGGCCCCAACTCAAGTCCCTGGCCAACCTTTCTGATGCTCTATGTACGTCCAGTATTTCTACTCCCTTCTTTTGTCCTTTTATTTGTCCTATTCTCAATGGCTTAACTGGACCCTCCTATTGGCCTGCTATCGATCCTAGACTGGCACTACCTTCATCATCGGTGTCTTCCTGGCTCGGGTCTGCATCTGGTTCTCCCTGGGAGCTCTCTTCGTCATTTTCCTCACTCTCTAAGTTTAAAGGTTGTATTTTTGTTAGTGTTTCACTCTTTAGCTGTCCTTCTCGGGAATCTGCTCCGCTTCTGCGTCGTCTTGTGACCGAACTTTTCAGGTCCTTTTCTGAGGGTGAGGTCAGAGGCGTTTTCGACCCCTGAGGACTGATCCTTAACGGGTCTTCACTTTTCTTGGCTCCCGGTGATGTTAATGATTTATCTGTGTCCTCTTTCCCTAACTTCAGGGGTTCCTGAATTGTTTTTCCCTCTGGTTTTGTCATTGAGGCCAAGATTCTGGATTTTCGATCTTCATCTAGATGAGTGGGGGTCACTATAATCATTTCTTTTAAGTGGACCTCTGCTGGCATGTCTTTGGCCAGGTATGTCATTGAATTGACTGCTACTCGTTCGGCTATTTCCCACTGCAGATGATGGGACCGGAGCCCATCTATCCCTATCACTATGCGCCTGAAACCGAACTCTGTGGCTCGGAACACTCCTTTCTGCAAAGCTTCTAACATTTCCCTGAGGTAGCCGGTATTATCGGTTGCTTCTTTATAGCTTCGAATTGGGATGTGTATTATTGCATAATATGGAGTGTCTGCCCCACTGGTCATTCTTGTTTTTGGCTCTGTGCTATTCGGTTCACTAACAAGATGATTTATTTCAGCTTGGTACTCCCTACCAGCTACTTTCTTTAGAGCTTTTCTGTAGGTCGAGTTATGGATTTTGTATTTACGATTTGTAAACACCAGTAATGCATCCGCTTCCATAGACCATGGGGTCCCTATCACCTGGTATACTCGGGTACCATTTTGAAACTTCACGCACTGAGTCCCCTTTGGGACTGGTTCTAGGACCTGTTTGAGCCCTACTGTTTTCCTGATTTTCCTTTTTGGTTTCTTTTGAGAATTTTCTTTCTCATAATCTTGACTGGAATGTGACTCTGATTCTGGTTCTAGGTGTTTTTCTTTAGTTTTCTTTTTTCTGAGTTTTTGGGATTTCCCCTGAAGGGCCCTTTTTAAGATTTTCTTGCTTATCCGGCTGGCCTTCTAGTGGATCTGTCAGCTCCTGATTTCGTACTCTTCGCAATCCCCCCTCTTTCCATCCTGCTCCGGTTGCTCTGAGCTTTTCCATCCTTTCCACTATACTTTGGGCAAGAAAGTTTAGCTTTTTGTTAAGTTTCCCCTCATACTCTTCATCTTCTGTCCACTCGGCTTCACTTTCTTCTGATTCGGTTTCTATTTTGAACCTACCTGTAAATGATTTTCGTCGTTCTGCTTCTAGTTCATTGTCTGTATCTAAATCCGGGTCGTATTTGAAAGTTTCCCTGTACTTAGCCGAGTTTGGAGTGGAGCTCACATATGTGGGGTGGGGGGGGGGGTGATGAGAAGCAGGAATAAAGGCTCTCTTTTTTGGCTTCGCACCTCCTGGGTTTTCTTTTTCCGTTATAATTTGAAGGTTGGGTACATTCGCTTTAACCTCATCTTCCTTTAGTTTTTCTGCGTTTTCTGCTTCGTTTTCCGACTCGTCAGGGGTATGTGCGATGGAGCTTTGCTCACTTTTCAGGTCCACTTCTGATTTTATTTCTTTTCTATATTCCCTCATTCTTGCCAATTCCTCTTCACATTCCTTGTATTTTGCCGTTGCTCTTACTATAGGGTTTGTAGTGACCCATCCCAATCCTGTCACTTTGGATATCATTTTTACTAAGGGGTCATACTCGACTGAGGGACTAATTACTGACACTATTGTTGCACCTCTTGGTGCTTCTATCTGTTGCACCCACCATTGCAACCATTTTTTTACTTCCTTTTTTGATTTTACTTCGCCCGGGTCTCTTAGCACTACTGTCTGAACTCCCTGCCGGATTTTTGTACAGAAAAACACCCCCTTTTCTTCCATATATTTTTTCAGTCCTTGTTCCAGGACTCCTTCGACTACCTTGGGATTACTTTCTTTTAATGCTTCCTTTACCACTGGATGCCAGGTGCCATACCCTTTTCTGTACAGGATGATTTCCACCTTTGTCACTCCTTCTGCTGACTGTCCTTCTGTACCCTGTACAGCTGACTTTTGGCCGTCTGTCATCCCTTCTACTGCCTTCTGTTCTTCTTGGCTCGCCTGAGTCGGATCGGATTCTCTTAGCTCTACACTCGCCAGTGTCCCTCCTGAGGCCATCGTTATGTCTTTTCTTGTCGGGTCAAGGTTGTCTGTCCTCAAAGTCTCCAGACTTTATCCTAACGTTTTGGACTAGGACAGACTAGCTGCTTGCCTACGACTCTGGATTATGGTCAGTAACCCTCGTAAGCCTTCTACCCCTCCTCACTAGCCTCTAGTGATCTATTGGGGGTACTGACTGTGGGGTCTCCCAGCCACTAAAAGCTCCTTTTTCTCTAGGGCTGTTCTATCGACGCCTATCAGTTCTCTGTAGCGCGCCTTCTCTTCTGGGGGGGTCTTTATTCCTTTAAAAACCATCCCACTTCTGCCACCATGTTTTGCTTTCCGATAAGCAAAGGTAACCACTGAAAAATAGTGATAAACACCTTGCTTGCAGCCTCTCCTCCAAGGGGTCTGGAAGCTAACCTCAACGCCGTGGTATTACTTGCAGCTTTCTAAAGTAGCTTCTTTAAGGCTGTGACGAGGTGATTCATCCAGAAAATTAACGACCTTATATCCGTGAGTCACACCCTAATCTCACTCTATTACCTCGAACCTACCAAGCAGCAAGGTTGGGTCGTTTGGTCCAGAGAAACTCACGTTATGGTCGCTCACCTCTTAATTTAGCATTGCAATTGTTATCTGTTCTGGTAATCTTTAGGGCCCTGGAAAACGGGCTCAAGGGTGTTGTTACTCACTGGCTAGGGAACCTTTTAAAACCTCCAATTTTTATGTTGTTATAGTTGAACCAAGCTTTACCATGTGTTTGTTCAATAAGGATGAAATAATAGTCCAGAGTTATAAGTTTTGCTTTGCTTTAATCAATAATCTTCGCAGGGTTGCAGCAACAG
>NW_023622202.1:0-4921 GCF_014905685.2 Nematolebias whitei
GACACAAACAGACACAAACAGACAGAGGGAAACCAGGAATCCCACAGTGCCCCCCCCTCAAGGATCGCCTCTCGGCGATCTAAGCCGCTTCTCAGGGTGAGCCCTGAAAAAGGAGGTGATAAGGCCTGCGTCCAGGATGCGAGACCTAGGGACCCAGGAGCGATCTTCAGGACCATACCCCTCCCAATCTACCAGGTATTGGACGCCCCGACCCCTGCGTCTCACATCCAGGAGACGTCTGACGGTGAACGCAGGCGCGTTATCAATCATCCGGGGGGGAGGAGGGGCTCTAGAGGGAGGTTGAAGAGGACTGGACACAATGGGTTTGACTTGGGACACGTGGAAGGTCGGGTGTATCCTCATGGATGGAGGGAGTTGAAGCCGCACCGCCGACCTGTTCAGCACTCTCACAATAGGGAAGGGACCAATAAACCTAGGAGAGAGTTTCTTGGGGAAGTCCTTCAATGAGATGTCCCGAGTCGAAAGCCAAACCTTCTGGCCAACCTCATATCTGGGAGCCTCGGAGCGGTGTCTGTCCGCGAAGCGTTTGTTCTGCTCGGAGGACCTGGCCAGAGCCGCCCTAGTCTGTCGCCAGACCCGACGACAGCGCTTGAGGTGAAGGTGTATCGAGGGAACGCCCACATCGGCCTCCTGAGAAGGGAAGAGAGGAGGGGAAAATCCCAAAGCCACCTCAAATGGAGATCGTCCAGTGGCCGCCGAGGTCTGTGAGTTGTGGGCGTACTCAATCCACGGGAGATGCTGGCTCCAGGATGATGGGTTGGAACCGATCACACACCTCAAGACAGCCTCCAGATCCTGGTTGCATCTCTCCGTCTGGCCATTGGATTGGGGGTGGTATCCCGAGGTGAGACTGACCGTGGCCCCCAAAGCCTCACAGAACCCCTTCCAGACTTGGGAGATGAATTGAGGGCCCCGATCAGACACAATGTCCGCTGGAATGCCATGGAGGCGGAAGACATGCTCCGTGATAATCTGTGAGGTCTCGAGGGCAGAGGGGAGTTTGGGGAGAGGGATGAAATGAGCAGATTTGGAAAAACGATCAACAATGGTGCAGATGACAGTGTTACCATTGGAGACGGGGAGGCCAGTGACGAAATCCAAGGCGACGTGGGACCAAGGACGAGTGGGGATGGAGAGAGGAAGAAGAAGGCCAGCAGGGGGTTGGTTGTTGTTCTTGTTTTGGGCGCAGGTAGGGCAGGAAGAGACGAACTCCTTAACGTCCTTCTGCATGTTTGGCCACCAGAAGGAAGCTCTTGTCAGGTGGAGCATGCGTCGTATACCGGGGTGACAAGAGAAACGGGCAGTGTGGAGCCACTCCAGAACCTTGCCCACCATGGAGGAGGGAACGAACAGCCGTCCAGGGGGACCCGAACCAGGATCAGGTTCGGTAGTTTGGGCCTCCAGGATGTCCTTCTCGATGGGCCAAGTTACCGCTCCCACCTTGCAATAGGACGGGAGGATGTCTTCGGGAGTTCCGGAATCCTCGGTTGACGAGAATTGTCGAGAGAGGGCGTCTGGCTTGATGTTCCGAGATCCCGGGATATAGGTAATGGAGAACTGAAAGCGGGAAAAGAACAGGGACCACCTGGCCTGTCGGGCATTGAGCCTCTTCGCCCCTTGAAGGTAGGCCAGGTTTTTGTGATCCGTCCAAATGATGAAGGGGAGTTCTGATCCCTCCAACCAGTGCCTCCATTCCTCCAAGGCTAACTTGATGGCCAACAACTCACGATCACCCACGTCGTAGTTGGCTTCGGCGGACGAGAGGCGACGGGAGAAGAAGGCACACGGGTGAAGTTTCCCATCGTCGGATGACCTCTGCGAGAGGACGGCCCCAACCCCAGAGTCAGATGCGTCGACCTCCACGATGAATTGTCTTGAGGTATCTGGATGGGATAAGATCGGAGCAGTGGAGAAGAGATGTTTAAGCGTGGAAAAAGCAAGTTCAGCCTTATCAGTCCATGAAAATTTTAAGCGGGTTGAGGTTAGTTGTGTGAGGGGAATGGCAATTTTGCTGTAGTTCCTTATGAAGCGTCTGTAAAAGTTGGCAAACCCCAAGAATCTCTGTAACTGTTTCCGATTATCAGGTGTCGGCCAATCCACCACCGCTTGTGTCTTCTCTGGGTCAGACCTCACTTGTCCCCTCTCAAAAATAAAACCCAAGAAAGTGACAGAAGTCTGGTGGAACTCACATTTCTCAGCTTTCACAAACAGCTGATTTTCCAGTAATCTTTGAAGCACTGCTTTGACGTGTTGGGTGTGTTGAGCCTCGTCTTTAGAATAGATTAGTATGTCATCTAGGTAGACGAACACGAAGACTTGGAGAAAATCACGTAGGACGTCGTTGACAAGGGCCTGGAAAACTGCTGGAGCGTTGGTCAAGCCAAAGGGCATGACCAGATATTCAAAATGTCCAAGGGGTGTCTTGAACGCAGTTTTCCACTCGTCCCCCTTACGAATACGGACTAAGTGATAGGCATTACGGAGGTCTAGTTTTGTGAATATAGTAGCACCTTGTAATTGTTCGTAAACGGAATCGATGAGAGGTAGAGGGTATTTATTCTTGATAGTGATTTGATTGAGTCCCCGATAATCTATGCATGGACGAAGGGTTTTGTCCTTCTTAGTGACAAAAAAGAACCCAGCTCCAAGTGGAGACGTGGATGGGCGAATAATGCCAGATTTAAGAGAGTCTTCTATATAATCTTTCATGGAAGCTCTCTCAGGACCAGATATGTTAAACAATCTACTAGCGGGTAGCGGAGCTCCAGCCAGTAAATCGATGGCACAATCATAGTGTCTGTGACGTGGCAAGGATAAGGCTAGTTGTTTACTAAAAACCGGTGCTAACGAATGGTAGAGGATAGGGATTTTGGATAAATCAATCTCCTCTTTCTTCACTGGAGGAGGAGAACTGGGAGAAATGGCGGAACGGAGGCATCGTAATGAACATTCCTCACCCCATCTTTCAATCCTATTTTCAGCCCAGTTAATGTGGGGGTTATGAATCCTTAACCAAGGGTATCCCAAAATGAGTTGTGAAGTGGGAGAATCAAACACAAAGAACTCACCCATTTCTCTGTGATTTCCTGAGACCACAAAATTTATTTTTTCTGTCTTATATGAAATAGACGAGATGTTCTTTCCAGTGATAGCGGTGACAGATATGGGTGGATCCAACCTTGTTGTGGGAATCTGTAATTCCTCCACGAGGTCCCTGCTGATAAGGCTCTGTTCAGCGCCCGAGTCGACTAGTGCCTGCACAGGGTGATTTTCAGAGGTTAAACAGAGAATGACAGGTAGGGTAAAGTTTTTAGGAGTAAAAGAAGTATTGCCCACCAGTATCTCCTCACTTACTGGCAGGCGTTGGCTTTTACCCGTAACCTGCATGTCTTAATTGTGTGACCTTGTCCTCCACAGTACATACATGCCTTCGCCTCAAGACGTCGCTGTCGCTCCTCTTGAGAGAGTCGGGTCTTTCCGACCTGCATCGGCTCCTCTTCGGAAATCAGTTCGGGAGTAGTGAAGGCGGGGCTTCTGGAAGCGAAAGGCTCACGGGAGTTGAAGTCCGCTTCGAGCAAGCTCTCCCGAACACGGTTATCGATGCGAATAGCCAGAGAAATTACGTCGTTTAAGAGGGAAGGGATCTCACCAGTAATCATTTTGTCCTTAATCTGGCGGTCAAGGGCCCTTATGAACGCACTGCAGAGCGCTCTTTCGTCCCATCCGGACTCTTCGGCGAGGATGCGGAAGTGGATTGAGAATCTCGCCACCGTCTCCTTCCCTTGACGTAAGGAGAATAACTTTTGTGCAGCTTCCTCCTGTTGGAGAGGGTGATCGAACACCTGGAGAAAGTCTTTTAGGAAAGTGGAATATGTTAAATTTTCGACGGAGCGTCGGCGGAGGTAGGCTTGCGCCCATTGTAGTGCCTCGCTCTTCAGAGCGCTAACAATGTAAGTAATGCGTGAAAAATCTGAGTCGTAGGTAATTGGGGCTCTTTTAAATGCAAGTTCGCACTGGAGAATAAAGCCCCCACACTTTCGTGTATTACCTTCAAAAAACTCCGAAGGTCGAACGTCTGGTTCTCTAGGGGAAACTCCAACAGGTTTAGCCAAAGGTTCGGGGGAGTGAAGCTGCGACGTCCTCCCCTTCTGTAGTGAAGCCACCATGCTCCCCAATTCCAGAATGTTGTCTTGGGTGGTTTGCTGTTGAGTGATAATCTGCTGTAATGTTAGAGCAAGACTGTCAAAGTTTCCTAGTGACCCTAACTGAGCCCTTACTTCCTCAGTCTTGCCTGGGGGGTCCATTGGCTGGGACATACTATCAGGTTTATACAACGTCGACCCCCAATGTAGCAGACCAAGGAAGCAAGGACACGAGGCAGGTAAAAGGTAAGTGATATTTATTTACAGGTGGAGATAAAAACTCGAACAGCTGTAAGGGAAGGGGAGAGACGGTGAATATATATATGTCCTCTTGGTAGATGATGATGATGATAAAACAAGAATTGATCCTTACTTGTTTCTGTTGCAGGAGATGGTTGAGGAGGAGCAAAGAGTGGGATCCTGGGTGTGAGGAGTAATCCAGGAGCGAGTAGGAGGTTGACCCAGACAGAGTGGTGGATGTTTGTTGCTGGAGACGAGACATCAAAGGTCCACAGGAAGGAGTCCCAGTGGTGGGAGAAGTCCTAAGGAGGACCAGAATGAATCAGGCCGTGGAAGGTCCAATTGTCAGAAGATGTCCCAGCACTGGAGAGGAGGCTGGCAGCTGCTTAAATGGGTAAGTAGCAGTACTCCTCAGATTGGTGGCAGGTGTGATGAGTTGGGTGATTAGCTGTGGAGGGAAAGTGACAAACAGACACAAACAGACACAAACAGACAGAGGGAAACCAGGAATCCCACAG
>NW_023622203.1:0-4921 GCF_014905685.2 Nematolebias whitei
TCCTGTGTGCCTCACCTGGTTCCTGGTTTCTCCTCACCTCCACCCCGGCTCCCTTGGTGTTTTTGTAAATACACTCGTTAATATACTCACCTGATCGCACCGTGGATTATTGGATTTGGATCCTGTCTCCTGTTCTCATGCTCCTGGAACAACAACGACAAGTAAGCTTATTTTTGGATTACTATCAACATTTCCAAAATCTCCTCAAGACGATTTGTCGTTCACCACCAATCTCGTCTCTATTCCCACAGTGGCTTCCATCCTGAGTTTGAGTTTACCAGCTACACCTGAACCAATAAATATAATTGTTTTTTACCTCAAGTTGTTTAGTCCTTGCTTCAAACCGTTCGCCTTTGACATCACCCACAGACCATAACAGTTTGCTCTGGCCACAATATGTCAAAGAACGGTTTGAATGCTGATCAGGTCACCCTTGAGGAGAGGGTAAGGAGAAATGAAGCTCTCTTACAGGAACTAATTACCCAAAACAAGACTACACAGTCGAATCTGGAAACGGTGAGTGGAATGATTCAGTCCATCGGCAATAGAATGGGAACACTAACTCCACCCACGCCGGCCGTCTCACCACCATTAGCGCCGCCAGCGCTAAGCACCGCCCGCTCGGAACAACCCCGTGAGCCGGAGATTCGGCCGGCCGCAGTTTTTGAAGGTAACCCGGAACAATTCAATGGTTTCCTCCTCCAATGTGAACTAGCATTTGCCCGTTCTCCTTCTCTGTTCCCAAACTCTGCATCCAGGATCACTTATATCGTTACTTCGTTGAGAGGTTTACCTTTTGAATGGGCTCATGCCTACCTTCAGTCTCACCCTGGGGTTTCACTATCATTTAACGACTTTATTAAGGAGTTCAAGAGTGTGTTTCATGTCCCTGTCCACCAGGAGGAGACGGCCCACCGTCTGTTGGCTATGAGACAGGATCAAGCTACCGTGGCTGAATACGCCATCCTCTTCCGGGTTGCGGCGGAGAAAACCAGGTGGGATGAGGTGGCACTAAAGGGAGTATTTTCTAATTCACTTTCTGATCAAATAAAGGATCAACTGGCACTTAGAGATGAGCCGGAGACGTTGGATGATCTCATCAGTTTGGCGATCAGGATCGATAATCGCCTTCGGGAAAGGCGGGGCCAAGCGGAACCGATGGCTTCCGGGTCAACTTTTCCTCCAGCGTTTCCTGCTATCAGAGGACCCACGTTTCAACCAGATACCACTCACTATGATGCCGAGCCTGAGCCAATACAGATCGGACGAACCCGATTCACGTTGCAAGAGAGGCAACGACGATTGGCAGCACGTGAATGTTTTTACTGTGGAAAGAGAGGACATTTTGTGCGATCTTGCCCAAACAAGTTAAACTCCAGCACTCACCAGCCATTCAGGGGATCCTGGTGAGTGAAGCTCGTTGTGCCCCTGATTCACGTTTTTGTCTTCCTGCCAGAATTATGCTTCAACAGAGACACTACTCCATTGAGACCCTCATTGACTCGGGAGCTGAGAGGAACCTTCTTTCTCAAGATTTGGTAGATGAGCTTCAAATACCTAACAGAAGCCTTCCTTACCCCATTCCGGTGGCTGGAGTCACGGGAAGAAACATCACAACTATCACCCAGGAGGTAACTAACTTACCATTCATCATCTCCGGGAATCACAGAGAACTGGGTGAGTTTATGGTTTTTCATTCTCCCTCACCGCAGTTTATTTTGGGCTATCCATGGTTGATAAAACACAACCCCATCATTGATTGGCAGAAGAAAAGAGTCAGTGTTTGGAGCGAATATTGTTTAAGGAACTGTCTAAGGTCTGCTGGTTTTCCGTCTGACACAATAAAGGAGGTGACCTCCGCTCCACCTGATTTGTCAAGTATACCCAGGGTTTACCATGATTTTGCGCCCGTTTTTTGTAAAAATAAAGCATTATCTTTACCTCCACATCGCCCATACGACTGCTCAGTCGAACTGTTGCCGGGAGCCCCTCTCCCTTCGAGTCGCCTATATAACCTCTCTCAGAGCGAGAAAGAAACTATGCAGTAGTATTTAGACGAATCATTACAGTCTGGCATCATTCGCCCTTCAACGTCCCCATTAGGGGCGGGGTTTTTCTTTGTAGACAAGAAAGATGGTTCACTCCGCCCGTGTATCGACTACCGAGGTCTAAATGCGATAACCATAAAGAACAAGAACCCACTTCCATTAATCAACTCAGTAAAAGAACAACTTCTTTCTGCCACTGTTTTTTCAAAATTGGACCTTAGAAACTCTTATCACATTTTGAGGATCAAGGAAGGAGATGAGTGGAAAACTGCATTTAAGACCCCTTTTGGACATTTCGAATATTTGGTTATGCCGTTCGGACTCACTAATGCTCCTGCCATTTTTCAGACTCTCATCAACGACGTTCTCCAAGATATGATCAATAAATTTGTGTTTGTGTACCTAGACGACGTTTTGATTTATTCTACTGACATCCAGTCCCACCAGACCCATGTTCACACAGTACTACAACGACTATATGAAAACCGACTTTATGTCAAGGCTGAGAAGTGTGAATTCCATGTAACCTCTGTCTCTTTCCTTGGTTTTATTTTTAATGAGGGACACTACCACACTGACCCTGAGAAGATCCGAGCGGTGCTGAAGTGGCCTACACCTACGGACAGAAAGCAACTTCAGAGGTTCCTGGGATTTGCCAACTTCTACCGTCGTTTTATCCGGAACTACAGTCAGACGGCAGCCCCTCTCACCCAACTTACGTCCACGAATCTCAAGTTCAACTGGACCCCCAAAGCCGATCGAGCCTTCCGTGAGTCGAAGCAACGTTTTTGTTCTGCACCCATTCTCCGTCACCCTGACCCCCAACGTCAGTTCATTGTGGAGGTGGATGCATCAGATATTGGTGCTGGGGCAGTACTCTCTCAAAGGGATGCCCACAATAATAAAACTCACCCATGTGCTTTCTTTTCAAGACGTTTCTCTCCTGCTGAACAGAACTACGATGTTAGAAACCGTGAATTGTTGGCCATAAAACTAGCCCTTGAGGAATGGAGACACTGGTTGGAGGGGGCCAATGTTCCATTTATCATTTGGACTGATCACAAGAACCTAGCGTATTTACAAGACGCCAAACGCCTTAACCCCCATCAGGCCCGGTGGGCGTTGTTTTTCACGAGATTCAGATTCACCATCACGTATCGCCCTGGTTCCAAGAATATTAAACCAGATGCATTGTCTCGACAATTCTCCTTTTCTGACTGAGAGAAGGCGGACTCTGGGATCTTGCCACAAGCCTGTGTGGTCCGAACTGTCACCTGGCCCATTGAACAGGAGATCAAGAAGGCTCAAGTTCAGCAACCTGATCCTGGGGGGGGATCACCTGGCACCATCTTCGTTCCAAAGAGTGTCGTCCACAAGGTTTTGGATTGGGTTCATTCTCATCACTTCACCTGTCATCCCGGCATCAACCGAATGATTGAATTCACCAAGAGACATTTCTGGTGGAAGACACTGTCAAAGGACATAAAGGAGTTTGTCAAGGCCTGCTCCACTTGTTCCTGAAATAAGAACAACAATCAACCACCGGCAGGTCTACTTCATCCACTACCAGTTCCAGACAGACCGTGGGCAAACATCGCTTTGGACTTCGTGACGGGTTTGCCACCTTCAGATGGGAAGTCTGTAGTCCTCACTGTCGTGGATCGATTTTCTAAGGCTGCCCATTTCATTGCACTCACAAGACTCCCTTCGGCTTTTGAGACGGCCCAGATTCTTCTACAAGAGGTTTTCAGGATTCACGGCTTACCCACAGACATTGTATCGGACAGAGGCCCACAATTCATATCCCAATTATGGAAGGAGTTCTGTAAGTCCATCGGGGCCACTGTGAGTTTGTCTTCTGGATACCATCCACAATCGAACAGACAGTCGGAGAGATGCAATCAGGAGTTGGAGGCCGTCCTTAGGTGCGTGTCTGAGAAGAACCCATCTGACTGGTCAAAACACTTGCTCTGGGTGGAATATGCACACAATACTCTAACCTCATCCGCTACTGGCCTAACACCTTTCGAGGTTTCCCTTGGATACAGGCCCCCCCTATTTCCTCTGTTGGAGACTGAAATCCTGGTTCCGTCAGTCAAGGATCACATGGACCGATGCAGGACAGTTTGGATTCAGGCTAGAGAGGCACTGTCAAGGACTGCCGGATGGAACAAGGAATCGGCTGACAGACATCGCTCTCAAGCCCCGGACTACAAGGTGGGCCAATCAGTATGGCTCTCCACCAGAGACATCAGTCTAAAGGACACCTCTCGCAAGATGGCCCCCAGGTACATTGGCCCCTACACTATTGACAAGATCATAAACCCCTCTGCAGTCAGGCTCAAGTTACCACCATCCATGAGGATCCATCCAACTTTCCACGTTTCTAACTTAAAACTAGTTTCAGTCAGCCCGCTCAACCCTCCCACCGGCTCACCCCCCCCAGCCCCCCTTTTGGTCGACAACCACCCGGCATATAGGATCAACCGTATCCTGGATTCCAGAAGACGGGGTAGGGGTTTCCAGTTCTTGGTCCATTAGGAAGGTTATGGACCTGAAGACAGGTCATGGATCCCGAGGTCTTTCATCCTGGACCCCAGGATGATAGAGGCGTTTTTTCGAGACCATCCAGAAAAACGGATGATGTCATCGTCCTGAGACGATAGTTAGGGGGGAGGTACTATAGAGGTTGGCTCCTCTACCCCTCCTTTCTCTGTTGTTTGTGTTTTTTCTAATTATCTTTCCACAGCTGTTGCTCATTACCTGGACCAGGTGGAGGAGCTATTTAATCTGGAGCCTCACTCCAGATCAGTGCCAGAGCAAAGTTTCTACCAAGCTCCATGTTCCTGTGACTACTGGCTGGCTGACTTCAA
>NW_023622204.1:0-4920 GCF_014905685.2 Nematolebias whitei
AGACGCGTCATTTTAAAACCCATTGGGGTTAGTGAAATAAAAAGACAGCAGAACGCTGGGAATGAAGTCCCCCCTGCTGACCAAATGAGCAGCAAAGTTCTTTAATCTGTTGATGTTTGTGTGAAATACAAGGCAGCAGAAACGTAACAGCAAGAGGAGTTGAGCAGCTGTGGTCCTGAAGACCCCAGGAGCAGTGGTCGGAGTGAGGAGAGCTCTTGGGTGTACAACCGGAGGAGCAGCTTCAACAATCCATTTCTAAAAAGAAAGAGAAAACTGTGATTTTAAGGTGTATGTGGTCATTTCCGCAGGTTGATTTAAAGTGTTAATACACCCATTTACAATTTTCAAACAGGTTATAATCTTAACATAGAGTTACTCTCAGAGGGTCACACTTTTAACTTTTACTGTGTGTGCATTTGAATCAATTTTGTTTCACAGGTTTACAGCGATCGATTCCTGGGTATAAAACAATTATAATTTTGGTATTCAATTAAAGTGTAGACTATAGGTGATAAGTTTTCCAAGCTTCTCCACAGGATCTAATAGAATTCTTTCAGGTTGTGCTGAGTTGACATTTTGCTCCAGATACTGTAAGTTTCAGGTTCATACATCATAATCAGTTTTCATTTTCAGCAGGGACGTAGCTATCATGGTTCTCATATCAAATAAGCTGTTGACTGCTGGTGGAATACTGGGGGTACTGATGGTTTGTCTTGTTTTGGTGCTGGAGTTTACCTGTGTCATTCCAGGGTTAAGTCGGTGTCGCACCAAGCCTGTGAAGATCAGGAGAGAGAGACCTAGGAGGGGAGCGTGGTCCACGGTTCATGATTTCAATCAGTTACCGTTGAATTTGTCCCATGTTTTTCAGATGAACAGCTGGTATCGTTATGCTCAGTTTTTAGCCAGGGGGCGCCATATCTCGGAGTGTTATGTCTGCACCAAACTTCCAGTCACAGCTGCGCATTTGCCCTTGCGTGTTAACCCCCTGGCTAGGGGGTTATCATTTTGTTTTCTGCAGTACAGCTCCAGTGGACATAGCAGAGGTCTGTACAGATGTGAGGCCAAGAGCTACGGTCTGACGCAAGCAGCACAAGGCGTCGTGCTGAGCCAGTATGTGGAGTGGACCCCTGGTGAACAGTTTCCCATCTGCGTACACCGACAGCACAGGCAGGACTCTTATCAGGTGGCGGTGGGCATGTTGCCCCCGGAGAAGTGTCAGGCAATATATCACCCTGGTAATCATCACATTGGGGTACCTGGGAGTAATGGTACATTTCCTGTTGAGGATCTGGCTTGGTTGTGTGGACATACAGTGCTTTTAACTCTTTCCAGTAATTGGACAGGTATCTGTGCACCTGTGGCAGTCACAGATGAATCATTTCTGGTGTCTGTAAGTAATGGTTCTCATTATGTTAGGCAAAGAAGGGACATGGGCATCAGGCCGCACGACTCTATTTGGGGTTCAGACGTACCAGACAAGTTCAAACACTGGACGGTAGGTGAGAAAGTCATGTTGTCACTTTTCCCGTGGGCGGGTGTTGGTAAGCTACTTTTAAGGGTGGAAACCTTAGACTACCATTTTGGGATTTTCATTCATTCAACAATTAAGGCGCTGGAGGGCATCTCTGAGGAATTGTCAGCTTTGATGGTAATGGTGTTGCAGAACAGATGGTCTTGGACTTGTTAACCGCATCTAGAGGTGGAGTGTGTGAGATTATTGGTAAGGAGGCATGTTGCACTTACATCCCTGATGAGACTAGTACAAACCCTCAAAGCAGAGTAACAGAGGCCCTAGCACAACTGAGGGGTCTGCAGAAGGCTGAAGGAGAGGACCCTCCAGCAGGGTCAGAGGGATTTTTGTCATGGTGCATGAGGAGGTCCTGGAGTCAGGTGCTGCTCAAGCTGTTAGCCCCCCCTCTTGCTATAATTGTTCTGTTTTGTGTCTTGTTGGGTTGCGTTACACTGTGCGCTAAAATGGCAGTCGTGCGGATGATTCACTTTGGGGGTGTGGTAAGCACCGGTACGGCATGTCTTGTGATCCAGGCCAGTGAGGACTCCTCCCAGCCAGGACAGGACCACCTGCAGTTGGCTGAGATAAAATATCTGTGACCTTTGAGGTGTAGTTGGTCTATCTTTAAGGATAGACCAAGAGAGAGAATGTTGGATTTCATGTTTTATCTTTTATGATTATTTTAATCAAGCTTGAAATTTCATGTTATAAAATGAGTATGTGTCATTCTTTGAAGGGTTTTTTATTACCTTACCTTATCTTCAGCTAATTCACATTCGTATAAATTCTCACTCACATACACCTACGCTCTCACACACACAGAGACTGACACGCACACACATAGGCTGGGGGACGTTAAGAGTCTCTGAGCACATTTCTCTACTTTAAACTCAATATAGTTTGCTTAAACTTAATATAGTTGACTAACCATAATTAGTAAAGATAATAGAAAGTAGCATTTAATCATTTAACAATTGTGATCAGCTTAGGGTAAAATCTTCAGCTAAAACACCAGCTAACAAAGGGCCATAAACTTAGGCCATAAACTTTATCTTTTGGTATGTGACCTCCAAGACTTATCTAGCAGGCAGAAGAGCCCCGTAACCATGACAACGGGGTGTTTAAACCAATCAGAAGCCGAGGCTGCAGAAATCTAGGATAAGGTGCAGAGTCACAGGAGAGGTCACTACATTTTGCTGGAGATTGGGGCTGATGCAGGTCTGAAAATGCCCTTTGTATGCATACAATTGTAATTGTTTTTGATCTTCTGAATACTTGTAATCCGTTGTCAAATAAATCTTTTGAACTAAGGTACCGCTTCAGCTGAATTGAACGCCAATGTGGTTCTTATAAGCCACAACAATGCTCAATAATCCAGGTAGAAAAATCTAAAAAAGTTAAATCTGGTCCTCTGGACATTCAAAAAAACAAAACAAAGCAAATCAACAAAAAATGTAGAAACGTTTCGTCTCTCATCCGAGAGACTTCTTCAGTCTGAGGAGCTGTATTCAGCTCAGTCTCTTAAATAGCACCGTCTCAGAGTGGATCAACCAGTTTTGCTGCTGACAACCGAAACCAGCTGATCACATGCTCAAGAAGGACCATCAGCCTAACAATGGATCATTAGCACACTGATGGCTCAAGAATATGTATTTTGACCTAAAACAAGACAAATGGCTTGATAAGATGTTTTTACTTAGGGTTTTATGAATGTTTTAGTTAAAAATGTATTTTTTTTCAAGTAGCTGAGGGTTTTTTGTATAAATTTATGTAAAATATCTATAGCTACTGGCAAATTTTTAAAAGACAAAATTACTTTAAAAAGGTTTAAAAAAATCAGAGCTATTTTGACCAAACAATATGCCACTTTTTTCATTCATTTAGTTTATTCATTAATTTTCATTAAAAACAAAGCAAATTTATGTACAAGAAAAATATATACAACTGAAGAAAGAAAATAAATGAAAGGCAGCAGAAAGAAAAAAAATGGTATCTGCCCCATCACACCATCAAATCAACCCAAAAAATTTAATCTCCGTGTAACAAAACAAAAAAATAATAAAAAAATCTTTTTGCAGTGCGAAAAAAATCCTACATTAGTACAAAGGAGGCATAGTTGAGATGTTTTGGAATTACAATTCAAATATTATGTTTGTGTCAGTTTCACATTATTTCAACCTTTCACTAATCAAATCTCAAACATATGGTCCTGTAGATGAGGAGAATTCACCACCTCCAGAAAAGAGAGGACGCATGGAGACACACGAGTGGCTCACAGAGACGGCAAAAGATGGCACAGTGTGGCGTGAAGAACAGATCAGAAGACCTCTGCATCACAGCCCAATTGAATGTCATCCCACAGATGGAGAACCAACTGCTTTAGCCAGAAGAAAAGTGTTGAGTCACCTACAGAGTTTCCTCTGTTTCATCTCTCTAGAAATGCTTCGGACCATACAGGAGTGGACTGTCCAGCATGCATGCCAGTCACAGCATGAGAACTGGTTCATAGCCCTCCCTGAACTAATGGCATTCATTGCAATCCTCATCCTGCGAGAGATTGTTCGCCTTCCAGCGGTGCATGACATATGGTCTGTAAAACTGGAAGTGCCCTCCATCAGCAAGATTATGGCTTTTGTTGTCATATTGTTGCATGCCTATTTTATTTTATATTTTATTACTTGCGTACTTAGATTTATATAAAATATTTTGGACATCCGCTGTGGGAAGCAAAGAATTTCATTGTACAGGGAAACAGGGTAATGTGTCTTTAATATGCATGTAACAATAAAGCTTAGAATTTTGAATCTAAATTTCTGGTAACATTAATTTTATTTATTTTTTGTGGGGGTGTTCTTCAAACCATAATAATTACAGGAGTTACATTGAAGTTCCTTTGGAGACCAACTTGTTGCTAAGTAGAGTGTCTTTAGAGTTACTTCTTGCAAATGTAATGGCCTCATTTACATAACAATGGAGGCAAGCGGGCTGAATTTGAATGAATTTAAATTTGAATTCTTTCTAAAGTCAAGTTCAAACCTGCCAAATGGCAGTTCCTTGGGATTTAAGAGACTGAGCTGAATACAGCAGCCCAGACTGAGGAAGTCTCTTGGATGAGAGACAAAACATTTCTACATTTTTTTTGTTGATTTGCTTTGTTTTGTTTTTTTGAATGTCCAGAGGACCAGATTTAACTTTTTTAGATGTCACACAAAAGTTCCTAAATGTTAAAAACAATGTATGAAGAAACAAGTTAAACAATATAATAACAATAATACTTTATTTATAAAGTCCTTTAAAACAACCACACCTGCCACAAAGTGCTGTACACAAAATCAAGAACATTTAAACACATAAAAACAGTTGTTAAAACATTAAGATCAATAAAAAAATAATAAAAACTGTGCAGAGCA
>NW_023622205.1:0-4920 GCF_014905685.2 Nematolebias whitei
GTTGGTAGTCAGTCTGTAAATCATAAAGAAAGTTGTGGGAAAAGTCTAATTAATTTCCAGGAGCTCAAGGTTCCCCCTTCCTTGTTATGATCAAACAAGAATAAATCTCCAAATATTCACATGAAACAGGAAATTGCTATGTTATGTCCAGATTTTTAAATTTTATTTATTTTTTCTTTCGGTTGCTCCCTTCTTCAGACTTGGCTATTGTTTTTACGCCGGATGACCTTCCTGACACAACCACAGACCACCGAGCTACCACAGCCTTCTGTGTGGAGCAGAGAGCTGCCATCTAGGGTGTCTGGGAGGGCGGACGGTGGGGGTTAGGTGCCTTGCTCAAGGGCCCAGAGTGGAGCAAATGAGAATGGAGGCAGGTGTGGGTGCTTCAGCTTTCCCACCCACATTTTGATGTTGTCAGTACCGGACGTTGAACCAACGATCTTCCGGTCACTGGCCCACCTTCTCTAACCTCTGCGCCACCACTCCCAGCATAATGTTCAGATTGTGCTGTTTAAATGATTGTCACATTGATCATTAAGAAGCTCTACATCAGTGATCCTCACTATTTTTTTTTCAAAAGAGCCATATTGACAGATCAAAGTCAAGGGGAGAGCCGCGATATATCACCCCAAGTTACTTCAAATAAAAGAATAAAATGAAACAACCCACCTGTGAACAAAAAAGAAACACAGCCAGCTCATTATGTTTCAACAAAATGCACCTTGGTACTGAGATGAGAAGCTGTGGTGCATGTCCTTGACTTTCTTCATGTTGTGTTTGTAATTTGTTGTTGCAGCCACAGCGAGGCATTCAAGATGGGCATCAGTCGGCTTCTCTGTTTTTGCTTGATAGTGTGGTTGAAAATGTTGATTCACACGTGTCAAAATTTCAGCTTTTATCCCATAAGGAAAACACAAGCAACAAATACACTGAATACCAAAGTCCATGCTCAACAATGAATATGCTGTAGTATGTGTACGGATGAAGATGACCCTCTTCACATTTCCTCCTGCCCCCTCATGTAACCATGTCTAGAACTGGCCCTGTAAGATGCTCCTACTTCCTTCACCGCAGATGACCGCAGGTGCGGAGACGCTCGGCCGGTAGCTGATCCATCTGAGATTGACAGGACATTTTTTACATCTTTAGACCGGTGGGTCAGCGGACGCACGCGGTCGGTGATGATCAGCGAATACATCTGAAGCTTAACAGGACTGGTTTTTGTTTGTTTGTTTTTTACCTCTACCGGCTGGTCGGACCTTCCTCCTCCTCAACAAGTAGATTAACACAATATTATTCGTAAAACCGCATCAAAGAAGCCCAAGCCGACATGCGCAATTATTGCCGCATGTGGCTCACGAGCCACACATTGAGTATCCCTGCTCTACATTATGAAATACAAGTTTTTACCTAAATATTGTGGCCCGTCTGCTGCCCTTGGGTCAAAATAACCTAGGAAGACTCAGTTTTAAGACTAAGGCCTAGGCCTGTCGCTATAAACAATAAATCAGTTAATCGCTTATAAATGAAAATTATCGACCTCATTTTCTATCGTCTTTATCGTTTCTTCATGTCTCTCTTTCTACTGAAGACACTGGATGACAAAAGGCTCAACTCCGTTGCTCTTCACTGTCCCCTCCCTTTCTCTTTTATCTTTTAAATTTGTTTTAATCGTCCAAAATCACATTTTTGGATCATTAAAAGCAGCTAAGCTGAGAAGCTAAGTTACGAGCTAAGCTAACAGGCCGACCTCGGGGGAAAAAACCTCCGTCTTGTCCAAGCTCTAAAATTCACGGTTGAAACCTGTGCCTTTGTCTAAAAAGTTGTTTTTCTTTGCATAAAGAAGCTGAGAACTTGTTTACTGATTTTATTATTAAAAGCTTTGTGTGAAAAATGCTATGCTAAAGAGCTCAAACCACACCGAGCGTCTGCCATTTTGAGAACCGAATAAAGGAAGGAGAGACAGCCCATGTCACGTCAAGGGGCCTCCCTCCCGTTTTTCTTAAAGAGACACACTGCTCGCTCTCTCACTATCCATCCTTCGGTTCAAACGGTCTTGTACTGCCATCCAGTGGATAAAAAAAGGCACTACACACAAAACAAATTAACCAACATTTCTTCTTAAATTTGACAATAATTTGTAATTATTGTCAAATTTCAAACAATATTATCGTTTATCGCAATAATTTCTGAGACAATTAATCACCCAGCAAAATTTGTTATTGTGACAGGCCTTCTAAGGCCTTATGGGTAGTTTTGATCCAAGGGCAGCAGGAGGGTTACATCCATTGTTTGCTTGTTTATGGACCTGAATATTCTTTTAGTTAAACAATGACGTTAAAAACTTTGGTGAGTATAGTACGAGTTATTTTTGAGAAGATGTTCCAATCTTTTATTGTTTATATTTGGTGTATTGGTGTCTTAAAACGTTGTGCTGTTTCTCCAAACAGGAATCCAACTTGCAGCGAGTAAAAACAGGCGATGCCAAGGCCAGTGTGCATCGCATGGAAATCGACAGGATTCGTTATGTTCTCAGCAGCTACCTGCGCTCTCGTCTGCTGAAGGTCAGTCATTCTGACCCGCTGAAGTAAAGCTCGGCACGGTCTTCCTCTTTGTGCATATTGTTAAAAAAATACACCTCTTTGTGTTGTATTTGTCCAGATTGAAAAGTTTTTCCCTCATGTCCTGGAAAAGGAAAGGTCTCGGGCTGAAGGACAGCCGCCCCTGCTTTCTCCTGAGGAGTTTGCGTTTGCCAAAGAGTGAGTTTAGAAGCTTGATGCTCCTTTTGTTTATTCTTGTGAAACTCAGGGTTAGAATAAAACCTAAAACATGTTAATTGTTGCATACAGGTACTATGCCAGCACAGAAACCTACCTAAAGGCTGTAGCGCTGAAACGCATGCCGTCCAACTTACAGACTGTGGATATGCTCAAAGCAGGTACAAAATCCCCTTTTATAATCTGTCTGTTGCAAGTCAGGCTTGATGGTGGCGTTTACTGATTGACTGGTTCATTTTTATCTTATCCCAGTGCCTGAGCCCTGTTTGGACTCCTTCGTTTTTCTGCGAGTGAAGGAGAGACAAGAAAACATTTTTGTTGAGCCTGAAACGGACGATCAAAGGTAACAACTCTTCAAGTTCAGTTTAGTGTCCAGAAGGTGGCAGTGTTATCTGTCCACGGTGTGTGTTTTGAATGTTTTGCCTCTTGTTTCAGGGAGTACGTTGTGGATCTTGAAGAGGGCTCCCAGCACTTGATGCGATATCGCACCATAGCTCCGCTCGTTTCAAGCGGAGCCGTGCAGTTAATTTGAACTTCCAGGTAAACGAGTCTCCACAATCAGTGCCGCCTCTCTCTCTAGTAATAACGACCTCTCTCGGACAGACATCTGCTAAATCATTTCTGCAGATGTTGCATAAGGTTTGCAGTAAAATCTGCATTTATTTTTAGCGCCAAGCTGTTTTATCACTTGGCAACAAATAAAACAACATATTTTCTGTTTGTGATATGCCAAATGTGTTATTTTACTTAATTACTGTTGCTAATTAAACTTAGTTAATGCAGTGTCCTTTTTTTAATGTTGCATGTTTGTTTGTTGTCATTTTCTGCTGCAGGAGATCATAAAAAGCCTAACTTCTACCTGTGCTGTAACAGAGAAAGGGCAGATTTATCTGCAGAGGTCACACCAGGAAACTTAACGACCTCCTCGCTGTCGCCTGGAATAGAGAAACTTGCGAGACGTTCATGCAGATACCGCCACGGCTTCAAAAGTGAAGGTCGTGAACGCACCAGCGTTTGCAGTGCTGTGATGTTATTTTTGGATCTTATTGTAGTCATGTCACAACTGATGTGTAGCTGTGTGTGTGATGGTTTTTTTTGTGTGTAATACAACAATCTTATGTGTAATTTATCTCATTCATTCCTTTTTATGACTTTATTAAATCATCCATGGTTCAATAACGAGATGACCTGAAGGGGAAATGTTATCAGTTCACTTGGCATCAGCGCTCCTGTCATTTTTAGGTGCACATGTTCATGTGTGTGTGTGTGTGTGTGTGTGTGTGAGGTGGCTGTTTGTATAAATACCAAATGTAGTTTGGAAGGATTCATGGGACATTGTCTTCTGTGAGCTGTAATCATCACATCATTGTTATATAAGAGTTTCAGAGGGTGCAATCAGTGCTTATTGTTTGCCTGAACGCAAATTGCTCAGTAATTGGAAGTAATAAAAAGTAAAGAGCGAGAGAGTGGGCTTATCTGAACAGATCTGATGTCAGCATGCCGTTTGTTATCATGATGCTTATCCAGACTGGATCTAACCAAACTACTTGTTTAAAGTCTTTATTATCCTGAATTAAGCTGCGAGCTATAAGCTAATAACATGGAGGCCATCATTTAGAGATGAGCTTGGATTTTACATATTAAATGAGAAAAAAGTAAAAAATAATAATCTTACAGTCAGAAATGTGTTTTTTTGAGAAGATTAAACTAATATTAGCAAATAGGTTTCAGAGAGTAGTCACTGGGTTGACATTGATCTGATTGGTCGCTACAAGAGGCAAAAATAGCTGTAACAGTTTTACAGGTGTAAACAGTTGTTGTAGTAGCTGGACATTGTCTCCAACACAACAGCTTGTGTAACATCTCTGCCTAAACCTTTAGGATTTACTTGAGCTTCACTGAAATCCCTCTATTGGTATATTAAATATTGTAATTGCCAGAACGCATCTGACTAAGCCGCGCATACTTAATTTAGTATAAAACACAATTTTGTACACAAATCAGACGTGCTGATGTGTAAGCCACAGATGTCCACAATTTAATATCAAACTGTACACAGCTCCTGGTAAGATGTGCAGCCCTTGTTATAGTACAAGAATGAACCACCAGATGGTGTTTCTTATGTTGGTTTGCCTTCAACACT
>NW_023622206.1:0-4920 GCF_014905685.2 Nematolebias whitei
TCAGCAGATATGGAGCTCCGTTAACGCTACCTGTCCAGCGTCTCCTTGGAATGCTGTGAATCGTCAGAAGTAGTGGCGAGTGAAAATGTTATAATCCCATGGAACTCGGAAGAGCTCTGTTGTCATGTCAGGATCATCCCGTCTCTCACAGAACTGGGCTTCTCTCACAGAACTGGTTGAACTGTGTATCCAGCGGAACTCCAACAGCACTCCATCAGAACTGAACAGAACTGTCCCAGAACTGTTCCAGCACCATCCCAGAGCTTCTAACAGAACTGAACTGTTTACAGAACTCGAGCAGAACTGAGTAGACCAGGAAGTACTGACATTTTAAAGAGCTGTTTTCCGGTCCATCTGGGAGTATTACCATTGGTCAGAACCGACCAGACGGGGTGTGTTTTGTGACGTAAGAGGTTAGAAGACAGCAAGAATTGTTATGGAAAGATCAGAAATGTTCTCACAGACAGAGAGAGTTTTGTTTTGGCGCGTTTCAGAAACAGGTGCCAAAAACCTCTATATTTACGTCTGAGAGGATTCTAAAAACATGACAGTTCGTTCTAACAACTTGTTTTGCGTTTGACTCCAACCTTGGACCAACTTACACTTGCTCATTCAAAAGCAGAAATCAGAAAAGGCATAATTACTCTGTAACAGCTTTGACATGAGTTCTAACTTTGCGTGAGAAAAAATCATTACACAGTTAATAAAATTGATTAGTTCACTGCAACATCTAAAATGGTTTGAACTAAGACACTTTGATTATCAACATTTGTAAAATAGTAATGATAATAAAACAGAGAGTGTTCTTTTCACTTGAATCTTCAAGAGAGAAAGTCTCAGGATGGGTGAACCTGTATTTCTGGATTCAAATCAATGAAATGACAGTTCCTGTCCCACAAGGTTCTTAAGGTCAAGATTTTTGACCTTAGACTTAGTTTTTGACATGGGCCTAGTCCACTACAGTCCCCCCTTTGGAAATCATCACCTGTCCATGGGGATGAATTCCAACTATGGACTTACGCCTTCGATTGTCCTTGAAGCTTGATGTAATCCAGCAAAGAAACAAGAGTCAAGAGTAATCCAGCAAGGAAAACAAAAGTCAAAAGTAATCCAGCAAGGAAAACAAAAGTCAAGGTAATTCCACAATGTTCTCGGTAATTCCATTGTGTTGATTATAATTCCATATCGTCTCGATAATTCCATTGTAGCAATGCTTTAACCCCTTGAAAACAGAGTCTGTAATCCACTGGAAAAAGTCATATAATCCACAATGGTAAATCCACAACGATTGGAAGTGTTGATTAATCAGCATACAGAGGGGTACCCTTGGGTCGAACTGAAGAAGCGGCCACTGGATGAAGAGTGGAGACCAACGTCAGGATTGCAGGTCGCCTCCAGCGAAGGTTGTCTCCAGCGACGTCCAGCCTGTGTCGTTCTGGTTCAAATGTGTCATGCAATTATGTGGTTTAAGGTGGGCTTATGAAGGTGATTTTACATAAGGCCTTAAACTATATGCACCTGGTGTGTAAGCTATTATGGTTGGGAACAGCTACAACTACCAGTTAAGGGGTGGAGCATGCTGAAAAGGGGTAACTACAGGGGTTTAAGCCTATAGAAAAGGGTTCCAAACTACTTTTCCATTTCTAACTTGGGTTAAGTTAGCTTTACATGGCAAAATATAGTTTGGTTCAAATGTCTGTTGTCTTTTAGACGAACGACTTGAGATTGGGTGTTTGGTTTCCCCATAAATGTTTTGGAAGTCTATGGCGAGACTTATCAAAGAGAATTAGCTATCCCCCCCGAATAGAATTGTTCGAGTAGGTTCGGCTTAAGCGATGTGAGATCAATGTAGATTATGGTACTTAAGGTAACAATAATATACATTGACTCCGCAAGGATTGCAATTTAGCGAATGAACTTCATGTTGGCATGGTTAAAGGCCTCTTAGTCTCTAACTTAACTTACACACAAGATACATTCTTACCACAGAAACAACCAAAATCAACTAAACAACGTTCCAACACCGACAAGAGTAGTGACTAAGCATCTAGAAACATCGTTTCACTGCTTCTCCTCACCCTGGTTGTCAGTTTCAGTCGCGCTGTCCCGTGTGAGTGGCTTCTTTGCGGACCCGCTTACGCGAGGCATAATCATATCGAGGTGCGCTGCATGGCGATCCACGTCGACTCGGAGTGACGTTTGGCCCCGGAACAGGGATGCGAGTATCCCACACAATACGAGGGTTATCGTCATTAGCAGGGCTATGATTAATGTGTCCGCGCTCGACCACGCATAGGTAATTGGTTGGATCGGGTTCTGAGTTGTGGACCTGAGGGACTTGAGAACTCGGTTTATTGGTTCCACGTCGACGACTTGGGTGCCTTCAAAACGGATCCTTCCCAGAGTCTCTGGATCTATGTCTATAGACATATTTCCCAGGTACTCTGAGTCATCCAGAGTCGCGTCCCATCGTTCCGGATCGAGGTGATAGAGCGTCAAATCACCAATGTGTATGGTTGTTCCCTGGGGAACACTGATCCACATCGTTTTGTCCGGTAACGTCAAAGGTCTATTTGCCCCGAGTTGGTCGTAGGCTATGATCACCTTTCTTTGAGGAGCGTTCACTAGCCAACGAGAGCCAATTATTTCCGCTTTTGCATCTTTAGCCAGGTGTCGAGGCGTTACGGTCGTTGAGCACTTAGAATTTTCCGGAATAGGTGTTAATCCGCATATGCCCGCGGTTTTATTCCACATAAACGGTTTGCTCGGGCACAGATAGTGTATCTCCCGAGTGAGAACACACATCTGCAGGTTTGGAGCTAGGTAAACTGAGGGGTTGTCGTCGTGGTACGCAACCATCCTTGGTGTGTCAATTTGAACATGGTTTTCGCCGTGCCAATTGCCAACATTTACGTCGTCCCTGAGTCTATATATGCCGTTTGAGGGAATTATCGGTAGGTTGATAATGAACGCCATTTCCAACGTTTTGTGATTGACGTAGATTGGGATTGCGCTACCGAGAGTGTAAGCCAGGTGTGCCTGTGTTTGCGTAACTTTTTCGTGCGTAGCGGAGCTGAGGATGTCGTTCACCATCTGTAGAGAGACTAGATACGGTGGGATCCTACCGGTGGCTAGTGTATCTACCGACGAACTGATATCTCTAAGCATGTCAGCAAAAATCCTATCCATTAGGTGTGCGACAGCGTAATCCGCTTCAACCTTAAGGGCTAACTCATTTACCGCTATTACGAGGGCTTTGATCTCTTGGGTGTGAATATTCAGCACTAGAACAGTATCCTTTACGGTTTTAGTTACCTGTGTCAATTGTGTTAGTTGAAGGTTCATTTGCGCTCGGATCTTTGGGACCTCGCTCTCTACTTCATACACGTTGTTTCAGGGACGTTATACTGACAGTGTTGTATGCGGACAAACCTAGGCTGAACAGTGATCCTAGTGACGATGCAACAAGCAAAAGTCCGCCGATGCCGCGCTTTTGCCTTGTACTTATTCCGCCCAACTCTTGTTGAGTGTAAGTAAATTTATGTAGTTGTTTTAGGATGTGTTGGATCTCTGCTTTAGCACCCTCTAGGGATACTGTGTACCATGGCCTGTTTAACCACTCATTTTTAATGTTAATGTGTTGTTGGACCACGGTTTGGGGGTCGAAGTGGACGAAGACCTTTCGAGTGTATAGGCGGCAATCTGTGATGAGCAGTCCCTGCTGGTCCCGCAGAGCGATGCCCGAGGTGGGCCCAAGGGTTACGATCTCGGCTTGCCCTTCTTGGGTGGCACCCAAGAGGGTGAAGATTACCAGTAGTGGTATCATCATTGTCCTATGGAAACACAAAGAGATAGGTCTTAGCTTCGTAATGGTCAAGGGTAGGTCCTGTGAATTTAAACTATGGTTAAGTTTATTATCCATTAGTTATCTTCTGCTTGGATGACCCTTATTCCCACGAGGTCAGATTTTGTGAGATCTTTGTCTCCTGAGGAGTTATTGCACGCCTTGTGTGGTTTAACCTGGTTTCGATGTACCCATTTAACAGTTGGCTCTTTTTGGCCTTTACTGATTTTTATCTGGTAGATAATTGGAGACACTTTGTCGATTATCAGATGGGGTCCAGTCCATCTGGGCATCAGCTTACGGGCGAGAGTTCCGGTCCCGGACTCTCTTCTCCCAGTTTTGGGTGCAAACGTGTAGTACCAGACCCTGTCTCCCACTTGGAGTTCCTCGTGAGAGGCCTTTTGGTCGTAGTACGCTTTGCGTCCTTCAGCTGATTTTTCCAGGTTTTTCTGTGCGAAAGCAAAAGTGTTTTTAAGGTGTCTTTCCAAGTCTTTCATGTATTGTTGTGTAGTGTAGGCTGTTGCCATGGCAGCATCGCCTGGTTGGTACAACAGGTGTAGAGGGAGAGTCATTTGTCGACCCGTCATCATCTCGAAAGGAGAGATGCCAGTCGACGTGTGTGGAGTGGCCCTTATGGCCATGAGGACCAGAGGGAGTTTCACGTCCCAGTCCTTGTGGTTTGCGGCTACGTATTTTTTCAGAATACTCACCACAGTCCTGTTTGCTCTCTCAACCTGGCCTGAAGCCTGTGGGTGGTAGCCAATATGGAAGTTGGCTTTGACGCCTAGCGTCTTCCACAGTTCCTTCATTACTTCACCTGTGAAGTGTGTACCTTGGTCCGAGTTCACCCTAAGGGGAAGTCCAAACCTTGAAAATACATGATTCATTAATAACATAGCAGTGGTTTGTGCTGTGTCATTAGGGGCTGGTAGACATTCTACCCATTTGGTAAACGCGCAGGTTACCGTGAGAAAATATTTATTTCCTCTAGAGGTCTTAGTGAGTGGTCCGACCCAGTCAATCTGGAGGTCCGACCATGGAAATGCAATGCCTCTACTATGCAGTGGTGCTCTGTG
>NW_023622207.1:0-4920 GCF_014905685.2 Nematolebias whitei
GGACACTGGAGGAGCAGTGGAAGTGGAATATTGAGATCTCAGAGCCTGGAGGAGCAGTGGAAGTGGAAGATCGAGGTCTCGGAGATTGGAGGAGCACTAGAAGTGGAAGATCAAGGTCTCGGAGCCTGGACGAGCAGTGGCAGTGGAAGAGCAAGGACTATTAGCCTGGATAAGCAGTGGAAGTGGAATATCGAGGTATCTGAGCCTGGGCGAGTAGTACAAGTGGAAGATGGAGATCTCAGAGCATGGGAGAGCTGTGGTAGTGGAATATCGATGTCTCAGAGCCTGGGAGAGCAGTGGAAGTGGAGAATAGAGGTCTCGGAGCCTGGGAGAGCAGTGGAAATGGAAGATTGAGGTATCAGAGCTTGGAGGAGCAGTAGAAATAGAAGATTGAGGTCTCGGTGCCTGGAAGAGCAATGGCAGTGTCTCAGAGCTTGGGAGAGCAGTTGAAGATGACGATCCATGTCTCGGAGCCTGGAAGAGCAGTGGAAGTGAAATATCAAGGTCTCTGAACCTAGGAGAGCAGTGTAAGTGGAAGATCAATTTCTCGGAGCCTGGGAAAGCAGTGGAAGATCAAGGTCTCAGAGCCTGGGAGAGCAGTGGAAGTGGAAGATCGAGGTCTCGGAGACTGGGAGAGCAGTGGAAGAGGAAGATCAAGGTCTCAGAGCCTAGGAGAGCAGTGTAAGTGGAAGATCAATGTCTCAGAGCCTGGGAAAGCAGTGGAAGATCAAGGTCTCGGAACCTAGGAGAGCAGTGGAAGTGGAAGATCGAGGTCCCAGAGCCTGGAGGAGCAATGGAAGTGGAATATTGAGGTATCGGAGCCTGAGAGAGTAGTGGAAGTGGAAGATCGAGGTCTCGGAGCCTGGAGGAGCAGTGGAAGTGGAAGATCGAGGTCCCAGAGCCTGAAGGAGCAGTGGAAGAGTAAGATCGAGGTCTTGGAGCCTGGAGGAGCAGGGGAAGTGGACGATTGATGTCTCTGAGCCTGGAGGAACATTGGAAGTGGAACATAGGGGTCTCAGACTGGGAGAGCAGTGGAAGTAGAAAATGAAGTTCACGGAGCCTAGAGGAGAAGTAGAAGTGGAATATCGAGGTCTCGGAGCATGGAGGAGTAGTATAAGGGTCTCAGAGCCTGGGAGAGCAATGGAAGAGGAAGATCGAGTTCTCAGAGCCTGGGAGAGCAGTGATAGTGGAAGATTGAGGTCTAAGAGCCAGGAGAGCAGTGGAAGTGGAAGAACGATGTTTCTGTGCCTGGAGGATCATTGGAAGTGGAATATCGAGGTCTCGGAGACTGGGAGAGCAGTGGAAGTGAAAGATCAAGGTCTTGGAGCCAAGGAGAGCCGTGGAAGTGAAATATCAAGGTTCCTGAACCTAGGAGAGCAGTGGAAGTGGAAGAACGATGTTTCTGTGCCTGGAGGAGCATTGGAAGTGGAATATCGAGGTCTCTGAGCCTGGATGAGCAGTGAAAGAGAAAGATTGAGGTTTCAATGCCTGGAGGAGCATTGGAAGTGGAGTATCGAGGTCTCGGAGACTGGGAGAGCAGTGGAAGTGAAAGATCATGGTCTCAGTTCCTAGCACAGCAATGTAAGTGGAAGATCAATGTCTCAGAGCCTGGGAGAGCAGTGGAAGTGGAAGATCAAGATCTCAGAGCCTGCGAGAGCAGTGCAAGTGGAAGATGGAGGTCTCAGAGCCTGGGAGAGCAGTGAAAGTGGAAGATCAAGATCTCAGAGCCTGCGAGAGCAGTGCAAGTGGAAGATGGAGATCTCGGAACCTGGGAGAGTAGTGGAAGTTGAAAATCAAGATCTTGGAGCCTGGGAGAGCAGTAGAAGTGGAAAATCGAGGTCTCAGTGCCTGGAGGAGCAGTGGAAGTTAAAGATTGAGGTCTCGGAGCCTGGAGGAGCAGTGGAAGTGGACGATTGACGTCTCGGAGCCTGGGGGAACATTGGAAGTGGAACATAGGGGTCTCAGACTGGGAGAGCAGTGGAAGTGGAATATGAAGTTCACGGAGCCTGGAGGAGCAGTAGAAGTGGAATATCGAGGTCTCCGAGCATGGAGGAGTAGTATAAGGGTCTCGGAGCGTGGTAGAGCAGTGGAAGTAGAAGATTGAGGTCTCAGAGCATGGAGGCGCAATGGAAGTGTCTCGGAGCCTGGGAGAGCAATGGAAGAGGAAGATCGAGGTCTCAGAGCCAGGGGAGCAGTGGAAGTGGAAGAATGATGTTTCTGTGCCTGGAGGAGCATTGGAAGTGGAATATCGAGGTCTCAGAGACTGGGAGAGCAGTGGAAGTGAAAGATCAAGGTCTCTGAACCTAGAAGAGCAGTGTAAGTGGAAGAACGAGGTCTCGGAGCCTGGATGAGCAGTGGAAGAGGAAGATCAAGGTCTCAGAGCATGGAGGAGCAGTGGAAGTGGAATATTGAGGTATCTGAGCCTGGGAGAGTAGTGGAAAGGGAAGATCGAGGTCTCGGAGCCTGGAGGAACAGTGGAAGTGGAAGATCGAGATCCCAGAGCCTGGAGAGGAAGTGGAAGATTGAGGTCTCGAAGTCTGGGAGAGCAGTACAAGTGGAAGATTGAGGTCTCAGAGCATGGAGGAGTAATGGAAGTGGAAGATTGAGGTCTCGGAACCTGGGAGAGCAGGGGAAGTGGAAGATCGAGGTATCGGACCCTGGAGGAGAAGTGGAAGTGGACTATCGAGGTCTCAGAGCCTGGAGGAGCAGTGGAAGTTGAAGATCAATTTGTCAGAGCTTGGAGGAGCAGTGGAAGTTGAAGATCAAGGTGTCAGAGCTTGGAGGAACAGTGGAAGTGGAATATCGACGTATCGGAGCCTGGAGGAGCAATGGAAGTGGAAGATCGATGTCTCGGAGCCTGGAGGAGCAGTTGAAGTGGACTATCGAGGTATCGGAGCCTGGAAGAGCAATGGACGTGGAAGATCGAGGTCTCGGACCCTGGAGGAGCAGAGGAAGAGGAATATCGAGGTCTCAGGGCCTGGAGGAGAAGTGGAAGTGGAATATCAAGGTCTCGGAGCTTGGAGGAGCAGGGGAAGTGGAAGATCAAGGAATAAGAGCCTGGAGTAGCAGTGTAAGTGTAATATCGAGGTATCAGAGCCTGGGAGAGTAGTGGAAGTGGAAGATCGAGGTCTCTGAGCCTGGAGGAGCAATGGAAATGGAAGATTGAGGTTTCAGAGCCTGGAGAAAGTGGAAGATTGAGGTCTTGAAGCCTGGGAGAGCAGTAGAAGTGGAAGATTGATGTTACGAATGCTGTAGGAGAAGTGCAAGTGGAAGATTAAGGTCTCAGAGCATGGAGGAGCAATGGAAGTGTCTCGGAGCCTGGGAGAGCAATGGAAGAGGAAGATTGAGGTCTCGGAGCCTAGGAGAGCAGTGTAAGTGGAAGATAGAGGTCTTGGAGACTGGGAGAGCAGTGGAAGAGGAAGATCGAGGTCTCGGAGCCTAGGAGAGCAGTGTAAGTGGAAGATAGAGGTCTCGGAGACTGGGAGAGCAGTGGAAGAGGAAGATCAAGGTCTCACAGCCTAGGAGAGCAGTGTAAGTGGAAGATCAATGTCTCTGAGCCTGGGAAAGCAGTGGAAGATCAAGGTCTCGGAACCTGGGAGAGCAGTGGAAGTGGAAGATCGTGGTATCGGACCCTGGAGGAGAAGTGGAAGTGGACTATCAAGGTCTCAGAGCCTGGAGGAGCAGTAGAAGTGGAAGATCAATGTCTCAGAGCCTGAAGGAGCAGTGGAAGTGGATTATTGAGGTATGGGAGCCTGGGAGAGTAGTGGAAGTGGAAGATCGAGGTCCCATAGCCTGGAGTTGAAATGGAAGATTGAGGTCTCGAAGTCTGGGAGAGCAGTGCAAGTGGAAGATTGAGGTCTCAGAGCATGGAGGAGCAATGGAAGTGGAAGATTGAGGTCTCAGAGCTTGGATGAGCAGTCAAAGTGGAAGATCGAGTTCTCGGAGCCTGGAGGAGCAGTGGAAGAGTAAGATCGAGGTCTTGGAGCCTGAAGGAGCAGTGGAAGTGGACGATTGACGTCTCGGATCCTGGAGGAACATTGGAAGTGGAACATAGGGGTCTCAGACTGGGAGAGCAGTGGAAGTGGAAAATGAAGTTCACGGAGCCTGGAGGAGCAGTAGAAGTGGAATATCGAGGTCTTTGAGCATGGAGGAGTAGTATAAGGGTCTCGGAGTGTGGTAGAGCAGTGGAAGTAGAAGATTGAGGTCTCAGAGCATGGAGGATCAATGGAAGTGTCTCGGAGCCTGGGAGAGCAATGGAAGAGGAAGATTGAGGTCTCAGATTCTGGGAGAGCAGTGGAAGTGGAAGATTGAGGTCTAAGAGCTAGGAGAGCAGTGGAAGTGGAAGAACGATGTTTCTGTGCCTGGAGGAGCATTGGAAGTGGAATATCGAGGTCTCGGAGATGTGGGAGAGCAGTGGAAGTGAAAGATCAAGGTCTCTGAACCTAGGAGAGCAGTGTAAGTGGAAGATCGAGGTCTCGGACACTGGAGGAGCAGTGGAAGTGGAATATTGAGATTTCAGAGCCTGGAGGAGCAGTGGAAGTGGAAGGTCAAGGTCTCAGAGATTGGAGGAGCACTGGAATTGGAAGATCAAGGTCTCGGAGCCTGGATGAGCAGTGGCAGTGGAAGAGCAAGGACTATGAGCCTGGATAAGCAGTGGAAGTGGAATATCGATGTCTCAGAGCCTGGGAGAGCAGTGGAAGTGGAAGATCGAGGTCTCGGACACTGGAAGAGCAGTGGAAGTGGAATATCGAGATCTCAGAGCCTGGAAGAGCAGTGGAAGTGGAAGATCGAGGTCTCGGAGATTGGAGGAGCTCTGGAAGTGGAAGATCAAGGTCTCGGAGCCTGGAGGAGCAGTGGAAGTGGAAGATCAAGAACTATGAGCCTGGATAAGTAGTGGAAGTGGAATATCGAGGTATCTGA
>NW_023622208.1:0-4920 GCF_014905685.2 Nematolebias whitei
CTTCCTTGGTCTGCTACATTGGGGGTCGACGTTGTATAAACCTGATAGTATGTCCCAGCCAATGGACCCCCCAGGCAAGACTGAGGAAGTAAGGGCTCAGTTAGGGCCACTAGGAAACTTTGACAATCTTGCTCTAACATTACAGCAGATTATCACTCAACAGCAAACCACCCAAGACAACATTCTGGAATTGGGGAGCATGGTGGCTTCACTACAGAAGGGGAGGACGTCGCAGCTTCACTCCCCCGAACCATTGGCTAAACCTGTTGGAGTTTCCCCTAGAGAACCAGACGTTCGACCTTCGGAGTTTTTTGAAGGTAATACACGAAAGTGTGGGGGCTTTATTCTCCAGTGCGAACTTGCATTTAAAAGAGCCCCAATTACCTACGACTCAGATTTTTCACGCATTACTTACATTGTTAGCGCTCTGAAGAGCGAGGCACTACAATGGGCGCAAGCCTACCTCCGCCGACGCTCCGTCGAAAATTTAACATATTCCACTTTCCTAAAAGACTTTCTCCAGGTGTTCGATCACCCTCTCCAACAGGAGGAAGCTGCACAAAAGTTATTCTCCTTACGTCAAGAGAAGGAGACGGTGGCGAGATTCTCAATCCACTTCCGCATCCTCGCCGAAGAGTCCGGATGGGATGAAAGAGCGCTCTGCAGTGCGTTCATAAGGGCCCTTGACCGCCAGATTAAGGACAAAATGATTACTGGTGAGATCCCTTCCCTCTTAAACGACGTGATTTCTCTAGCTATTCGCATCGATAACCGTGTTCGGGAGAGCTTGCTCGAAGCGGACTTCAACTCCCGTGAGCCTTTCGCTTCCAGAAGCCCCGCCTTCACTACTCCCGAACTGATTTCCGAAGAGGAGCCGATGCAGGTCGGAAAGACCCGACTCTCTCAAGAGGAGCGACAGCGACGTCTTGAGGCAAAGGCATGTATGTACTGTGGAGGACAAGGTCACACAATTAAGACATGCAGGTTACGGGTAAAAGCCAACGCCTGCCAGTAAGTGAGGAGATACTGGTGGGCAATACTTCTTTTACTCCTAAAAACTTTACCCTACCTGTCATTCTCTGTTTAACCTCTGAAAATCACCCTGTGCAGGCACTAGTCGACTCGGGCGCCGAACAGAGCCTTATCAGCAGGGACCTCGTGGAGGAATTACAGATTCCCACAACAAGGTTGGATCCACCCATATCTGTCACCGCTATCACTGGAAAGAACATCTCGTCTATTTCATATAAGACAGAAAAAATAAATTTTGTGGTCTCAGGAAATCACAGAGAAATGGGTGAGTTCTTTGTGTTTGATTCTCCCACTTCACAACTCATTTTGGGATACCCTTGGTTAAGGATTCACAACCCCCACATTAACTGGGCTGAAAATAGGATTGAAAGATGGGGTGAGGAATGTTCATTACGATGCCTCCGTTCCGCCATCTCTCCCAGTTCTCCTCCTCCAGTGAAGAAAGAGGAGATTGATTTATCCAAAATCCCTATCCTCTACCATTCGTTAGCACCGGTTTTTAGTAAACAACTGGCCTTATCCTTGCCACGTCACAGACACTATGATTGTGCCATCGATTTACTGGCTGGAGCTCCGCTACCCGCTAGTAGATTGTTTAACATATCTGGTCCTGAGAGAGCCTCCATGAAAGATTATATAGAAGACTCTCTTAAATCTGGCATTATTCGCCCATCCACGTCTCCACTTGGAGCTGGGTTCTTTTTTGTCACAAAGAAGGACAAAACCCTTCGTCCATGCATAGATTATCGGGGACTTAATCAAATCACTATCAAGAATAAATATCCTCTACCTCTCATCGATTCCGTTTACGAACAATTACAAGGTGCTACTATATTCACAAAACTAGACCTCCGTAATGCCTATCACTTAGTCCGTATTCGTAAGGGGGACGAGTGGAAAACTGCGTTCAAGACACCCCTTGGACATTTTGAATATCTGGTCATGCCTTTTGGCTTGACCAACGCTCCAGCAGTTTTCCAGGCCCTTGTCAACGACGTCCTACGTGATTTTCTCCAAGTCTTCGTGTTCGTCTACCTAGATGACATACTAATCTATTCTAAAGACGAGGCTCAACACACCCAACACGTCAAAGCAGTGCTTCAAAGATTACTGGAAAATCAGCTGTTTGTGAAAGCTGAGAAATGTGAGTTCCACCAGACTTCAGTCACTTTCTTGGGTTTTATTTTTGAGAGGGGACAAGTGAGGTCTGACCCAGAGAAGACACAAGCGGTGGTGGATTGGCCGACACCTGATAATCGGAAACAGTTACAGAGATTCTTGGGGTTTGCCAACTTTTACAGACGCTTCATAAGGAACTACAGCAAAATTGCCATTCCCCTCACACAACTAACCTCAACCCGCTTAAAATTTTCATGGACTGATAAGGCTGAACTTGCTTTTTCCACGCTTAAACATCTCTTCTCCACTGCTCCTATTTTATCCCATCCAGATACCTCTAAACAATTCATCGTAGAGGTCGACGCATCCGATACTGGGGTTGGGGCAGTCCTCTCACAGAGATCGTCCGACGATGGGAAACTTCACCCGTGTGCCTTCTTCTCCCGTCGCCTCTCGTCCGCCGAGGCCAACTACGACGTGGGTGATCGTGAGTTGTTGGCCATCAAGTTAGCCTTAGAGGAATGGAGGCACTGGTTGGAGGGATCAGAACTCCCCTTCATTATTTGGACGGATCACAAAAACCTGGCCTACCTTCAAGGGGCGAAGAGGCTCAATGCCCGACAGGCCAGGTGGTCCTTGTTCTTTTCCCGTTTTCAGTTCTCCATTACCTATATCCCGGGATCTCGGAACGTCAAGCCGGACGCCCTCTCTCGACAATTCTCGTCAACCGAGGATTCCGGAACTCCCGAAGACATCCTCCCGTCCTATTGCAAGGTGGGAGCGGTAACTTGGCCCATCGAGAAGGACATCCTGGAGGCCCAAACTACCGAACCTGATCCTGGTTCGGGTCCCCCTGGACGGCTGTTCGTTCCCTCCTCCATGGTGGGCAAGGTTTTGGAGTGGCTCCACACTGCTCGTTTCTCTTGTCACCCCGGTATACGACGCATGCTCCACCTGACAAGAGCTTCCTTCTGGTGGCCAAACATGCAGAAGGACGTTAAGGAGTTCGTCTCTTCCTGCCCTACCTGCGCCCAAAACAAGAACAACAATCAACCCCCTGCTGGCCTTCTTCTTCCTCTCTCCATCCCCACTCGTCCTTGGTCCCACGTCGCCTTGGATTTCGTCACTGGCCTCCCCGTCTCCAATGGTAACACTGTCGTCTGCACCATTGTTGATCGTTTTTCCAAATCTGCTCATTTCATCCCTCTCCCCAAACTCCCCTCTGCTCTCGAGACCTCACAGATTATCACGGAGCATGTCTTCCGCCTCCATGGCATTCCATCGGACATTGTGTCTGATCGGGGCCCTCAATTCATCTCCCAAGTCTGGAAGGGGTTCTGTGAAGCTTTGGGGGCCACGGTCAGTCTCACCTCAGGATACCACCCCCAATCCAATGGCCAGACGGAGAGATGCAACCAGGATCTGGAGGCTGTCTTGAGGTGTGTGATCGGTTCCAACCCATCATCCTGGAGCCAGCATCTCCCGTGGATCGAATACGCCCACAACTCACAGACCTCGGCGGCCACTGGACGATCTCCATTTGAGGTGGCTTTGGGATTTTCCCCTCCTCTCTTCCCTTCTCAGGAGGTCGATGTGGGCGTTCCCTCGATACACCTTCACCTCAAGCGCTGTCGTCGGGTCTGGCGTCAGACTAGGGCGGCTCTGGCCAGGTCCTCCGAGCAGAACAAACGTTTCGCGGACAGACACCGCTCCGAGGCTCCCAGATATGAGGTTGGTCAGAAGGTTTGGCTTTCGACTCGGGACATCTCATTGAAGGACTTCCCCAAGAAACTCTCTCCTAGGTATATAGGTCCCTTCCCTATTGTGAGAGTGCTGAACAGGTCGGCGGTGCGACTTCAACTCCCTCCATCCATGAGGATACACCCGACCTTCCACGTGTCCCAAGTCAAACCCATTGTGTCCAGTCCTCTTCAACCTCCCTCTAGAGCCCCTCCTCCCCCCCGGATGATTGATAACGCGCCTGCGTTCACCGTCAGACGTCTCCTGGATGTGAGACGCAGGGGTCGGGGCGTCCAATATCTGGTGGATTGGGAGGGGTATGGTCCTGAAGATCGCTCCTGGGTCCCTAGGTCTCGCATCCTGGACGCAGGCCTTATCACCTCCTTTTTCAGGGCTCACCCTGAGAAGCGGCTTAGATCGCCGAGAGGCGATCCTTGAGGGGGGGGCACTGTGGGATTCCTGGTTTCCCTCTGTCTGTTTGTGTCTGTTTGTGTCTGTTTGTCACTTTCCCTCCACAGCTAATCACCCAACTCATCACACCTGCCACCAATCTGAGGAGTACTGCTACTCACCCATTTAAGCAGCTGCCAGCCTCCTCTCCAGTGCTGGGACATCTTCTGACAATTGGACCTTCCACGGCCTGATTCATTCTGGTCCTCCTTAGGACTTCTCCCACCACTGGAACTCCTTCCTGTGGATCTTTGATGTCCTGTCTCCAGCAACGACGTCCACCACTCTGTCTGGGTCAACCTCCTACTCTCTCCTGGATTCTCCTCACACCCAGGATCCCACTCTTTGCTCCTCCTCAACCATCTCCTGCAACAATAACAAGTAAGGATCAATTCTTGTTTTATCATCATCATCATCATCTACCAAGAGGATATATATTCACCGTCTCTCCCCTTCCCTTACAGCTGTTCGAGTTTTTTATCTCCACCTGTAAATAAATATCACTTACCTTTTTACCTGCCTCGTGTCCTTGCTTCCTTGGTCTGCTACATTGGGGGTCGACGTTGTATAAACCTGATA
>NW_023622209.1:0-4917 GCF_014905685.2 Nematolebias whitei
CCAGTTTTCACCTCCAGATACCCCCGACCGTCAAGAATCCATCGTACCCTCTACCTGCATTATTGGGACACTTACTTGGCCTATAGAGAGAGAGATCAGAGAGGCACATAAACACGAACCTGACCCTGGTCTTGGACCCCCCGGAACCTTATTTGTTCCCTCTTCCATGAGGGCCAAGGTTCTGGAGTGGGTCCACACCAATAGACTTTCTTGTCACCCTGGCATAACTCGCATGCTCGCTCTTACTAAGAAACATTTTTGGTGGCAAACCCTTTCCCAGGATGTGAAGGAGTTTGTCGCGGCATGTCCCACCTGTGCCAGGAATAAAACAGGGAACCAACCACCGGCTGGCCTCCTTCATCCTCTACCGTCACCCAGTCGCCCTTGGTCACACATTTCCGTCGACTTCGTTACAGGCTTACCTCCCTCGGAGGGGAACACCACGATACTGACCGTCATCGACAGGTTTTCTAAGGCGGCCCATTTCATTCCTCTTCCTAAGCTACCTTCAGCCCTTGAAACTTCACAGCTCCTTGTCCAACACGTCTTCAGGATCCACGGCATCCCCTCAGACATAGTTTCCGACAGAGGTCCCCAGTTTATTTCTCAGGTATGGCGATCGTTCTGCAAGACACTGGGGGCATCCACAAGTCTCACGTCTGGATATCATCCGCAATCTAACGGCCAGGCCGAAAGATGCAATCAGGAACTAGAGGCCACCTTACGCTGCATCGTGGAGGACAATCCTTCGGCCTGGTCCCGTCACCTGGTCTGGGTTGAGTATGCGCACAATTCACACAAGACCTCTGCAACTGGTATGGCTCCCTTTGAAGCGTCGCTGGGGTACATGCCTCCTCTGTTTCCCAGTCAGGAAACGGACTGCATGGTACCTTCAGTCCTACACCACTTCAGACGGTGTCGTCGAGTCTGGCGACAGACCAGGTTAGCCCTTCTTCGGACAGCTGCCCAAAATAAGAAGTACGCTGACCGCCACCGCTCGACGGCGCCGCCTTACCAGGTTGGTCAAAGTGTGTGGTTGTCCACCAGGGACATCCACCTCAAGGACCTCTCCAGGAAAATGGCTCCTCGATTCATCGGTCCTTTTCCTATCGAGAGGATCATCAACCCAGCGGCAGTCCGTCTCCTACTTCCTGCCTCCATGAAGGTACACCCTACCTTTCATGTTTCTCAGGTTAAACCAGTATCTGAGAGCCCGTTGAGCCCTCCAACCAACCTCCCTCCTCCCCCCCGGTTGATCGACAATCATCCAGCTTTTTCCGTCCGGAAGATCTTGGATGTCCGGCGCCGGGGGAGAGGTTTCCAGTACCTGGTGGACTGGGTGGGTTACGGTCCTGAGGAGCGATCCTGGATTCCACGTTCATTCATCTTGGACCCCAGCCTCATCACTACCTTCTTCCAAGCGCACCCTGAGAAGCGCTTCGGATCGCCTGGAGGCGATCCTTGAGGGGGGGGTACTGTGAGAGTAGCACGTGCTGCAGCTTCCAAGATGGCCGCCAATCACCCCCAGCTGACGGTCATCTCCCTGATGAGCTCCTGCCCCTATTTAAGCCTGCAGACAAGTCTACTCGACGCTGGAGCATTGAGTTCCCCTGGTACTTAATGTTTCTAGCCACTTAGTGTTTTCATGGAATACAAGTCTTACCTTGTGATCTTATTTTTGCAGTTCTTCGTCGCCTCCTGAGTCCAGTCCTGTCTCCACGGGTTCCAGCTCTCAGTTCTCTCGTGCCTTGCCCAAGCTCTGATCTCTCGTGCCAATCCACTCGGTCTCTGGGTGTGTTCGTCCTGTTCTGAAGCTGCTGCACAGTGCCTCCATCTCACCATCTCCTCTGGAAACTCTGGGTACCTCTTGGATCAACTCCTACAAGAACCACCAACTGTAAGCTAAGGAAGCTATTTGCAAGTTTATATCAAACAACTTACCTGCCCCAGCTGAACTTGTCCTCCGTTTCCAGGAGTTCCAGTCTTGATGCCTGTGCAGCCAGTTTATCACTGTAAATAAATAAACACTGTTATTTTTTACTCTGAGTCTCGTGTCGTTCCGGGTCTCGTTCGATTGGGTCACTCCTGAGATATCACAGAAATGCTCCAGCCATCTAAGACCCAGAACGAGGCCAGGAACGAGCCGGCCTCGCCACCCTCCCAAGAGGAACGCCTCGTTGGGGTGGAGAAGATGTTGGAATGCATGTTTAAACAGAACCAAGAGACTAAGTCTAACCTTCAGGAGCTTGGAAATATGGTGTTCGCCATTAAACAGACTCTTTCTCCTCCTCCTGCAGCTCCAGCCGCACCTCCAGAGCCAGTCCCTGTCTGCTCGTGCTTGACAGGCCACACTGCGGAAGACATCCTCGTCAAACCATCCGAACTTTTTTCGGGAAACCCTGACCAGTGCGGTGGTTTTCTTCTTCAGTGTGAGCTTGCCTTCAACGGAGCCCCAGGACGTTACAACACTGACAACGCAAAGATCACATTCTTCATTAGTCAACTTAAGGGTAACGCCTTACAATGGGCAACATCTTTTTTGAAGCAACATGAGCTAAAATCTGTTTCGTTTAATTTATTACTCACAGAGTTCCGCAAAATATTTGATAGGCCATTACAGGGACCCAACGCAGAGAAACGTCTGTTGGGTTTACGTCAGGGCAGGCGACCCGTCTCCGAACACGCACTCGAGTTCCGCGTCATCGCCGCACAAACTGGTTGGAATGAAAGGGCGCTCCAGGGCACTTTCTTACATTCCCTTTCCGACCACATAAAAGACCAGATAGCTGCACGTGATGAACCTTCCGACTTCGACGCTCTTGTTAACCTCGCTATTTCCATAGACGAACGTTTTCGGGAGCGTTGCCGTGAGCGACGCTTCGACTCCCGGCAATTCTTCACTTCCGGGTTAGGTCCGTCACCAAATAGCTTCCCCGTTGAAAACTACAAATCCCAGAATACTTTTGCGTCTACGTCATCACCACAGCCTGCGTTACCTGAACCCGAGCCAATGCAAGTTGGATGGGCCCGTTTAACTCCTGCCGAATGAAACAGACGTCAGATTCACAATCTTTGTATTTATTGTGGTAGTAAGGGTCATTATATTGCCTCGTGCCCCAGGCAGGGAAACGAGAGTGCCTACCAATAAAAAGAGAGGTATTGGTGGGTACATCCTCATTCTCTCTACAACAGCACAGATTAATGTTACCCACAGTAATTCAAAATAATCAGAGTCGTTTTTCCGTCTCAGCATTGTTAGATTCGGGTGCTGAGCAAAATCTTATTAGTCAAAGATTAGTTAATGAATTCGCACTTCCCGTAGTAGAGATCCAGCCCCTCAATATTGCCGGTGTTACTGATGAAACCCTCGCCCAGATCAAATATAAGACCACCGATCTTCATTTAATCACGTCCGGTAATCATCATGAGCACACCAGTTTCCTCGTTTTTGAATCCCCTTCCACGCAAGTCATTTTGGGCCATCCTTGGTTTAAGAAACATAACCCACACATTAATTGGGAACTGGGTAGGATCGAGAGATGGAGCGACAAGTGTCTAAAGAACTGCCTTCGCTCCGGTATCTCGAAACCTTCCCAGAACCCCAGTCCCGACGATGAGATTGACATGTCCCAGGTTCCCTCCGAATATCAAGATTTATCCCCGGTTTTTAGTAAGAGCAAGGCTCTATCTCTCCCGTCTCATCGCCCTTATGACTGCGCCATTGACCTTCTTCCTGGTGCCCCTTTTCCTGCCAGTCGGCTGTTTAACATCTCTGGCCCAGAAAGAGAGTCAATGAAGACTTACATTGAAGAGTCATTGGACTCTGGTATTATTAGACCATCCACCTCTCCGTTAGGAGCAGGGTTCTTCTTCGTCTCTAAGAAAGATAAGACCCTGCGTCCTTGTATTGATTATCGTGGCCTAAACAACATAACAGTAAAGAACAAATATCCTCTCCCTCTCATAGACTCAATTCATGACCAGCTTCAATCCGCAACCATTTTTACCAAACTCGATCTGCGTAACGCTTATCATCTCGTGCAAATTAAAAGTGGTGACGAATGGAAGACCGCCTTTAAGACTCCTCTAGGTCATTTTGAGTATTTGGTAATGCCCTTCGGCCTTACCAACGCCCCTTCAGTGTTCCAGGCCCTAATAAACGACGTTCTTAGGGATTTTCTCGGTGATTTCGTATTCATCTATCTGGACGACATCTTCATTTACTCCAAGAACCCCGAACAGCACGTTACCCATGTTAGAGCAGTTTTACAACGTCTTTATGAGAATCAGCTATTTGTCAAACAGGAGAAATGCGAGTTTCACGTCTCTTCGGTGGCTTTTCTTGGGTTCATTTTTGGTAAAGGCCACTATCGCACGGATCCTGAGAAGACCCGAGCAGTAGTGGATTGGCCCACCCCAGAGACTAGGAAACAGCTTCAATGCTTTCTGGGGTTCGCTAACTTCTATAGACGTTTCATTCGTAACTATAGTAGAGTTGCGGCCACCCTGTCACAACTCACCTCCATAAATAAAATCTTCAAATGGAACCCCGAAGCAGATACCGCTTTTAAGAAGTTAAAAGAACTTTTTTCTTCACCGCCCATCCTTTCTCATCCGGACCCGAGCCATCAATTCATCTTAGAGGTCGACGCCTCTGATTCTGGTGTTGGGGCCGTTCTGTCCCAGAGGTCCTCCGAGGACAACAAGGTTCACCCATGCGCTTTTTTCTCTCGACGTCTTTCTCCAGCAGAGAGGAACTATGATGTGGGCAATCGTGAGCTCCTCGCCGTCAAGTTGGCCCTCGAAGAGTGGAGGCACTGGTTAGAGGGAACTGAGACTCCTTTCTTAATCTGGACTGATCACAAAAATTTAACCTATTTGAGAGATGCTAAACGTTTGACTCCCCGACAGGCCCGT
>NW_023622210.1:0-4916 GCF_014905685.2 Nematolebias whitei
CGTGGCTGGTTTTAGGGACCACAGCACCTTGTTGATGGTGTCCACGCGGACACCCAACCTTACCAAAATGTCAGAGCCTATGTAGGATGCATGTGGTAAGTTTTTGATAACGAGAAACGGGTGAACCAGTTCTCGTTGGTTCCAGTTCAGTTTTAGGTTAATGACTCCTTCTGCGGTCATTACCTGTGAACTATTGGGAACTAATGGAAAGCGGAAAGCTTTTTTAATTAGTTCTAGACCCACGTGTTTGTGAACCAAGGTTTCATAGAAAGCTCGGTTAATTGCTGATTTATCTGTCCACAGAGACAGAACAGCGTCGTTGGTGTGGGACCCTTGGATCTCTACACCTTTAACTACCAGTGGTAGGTAGTGTTTGGTGGACTCTGACTGCTCCAGCTCACAGAGGAGGCTGTCTTGTTGGGTCAGAGTTTGGACCACTTGGTGGGTCTTTTTGGTTTCACATGATGTCAGAGGAGTACTCACCGGGCTCGTGTCCTCGGCTGAGGAGTCCTTTGCGCCTTCCGCGGTACCTGCTGTTGGGCAGTCTGTGTTACATTCCGGAGGCGTATCTATTGGCAGTGGTTTGCTCACTTTTGTCCACATCGTTTGATCACCATAATCTATAATCGCGTCAAAGCGATTTATAAAATCCTGGCCAACCAAAAATGGGAATGAGTCGACACGAGACACGTGTACTGGGTGGTACAGTGTCATTTTGCCAATCTGCATGTGAACCATTGCTATAGCTGTCAGGGTTGTTCTCTTCTCTGAGAGACCCTGCATTTCTATAGCACATTCAGAGAGAGGTATTATCCTGTTAACACCGGCTGCGGCTGTCCTCAGCTCCTCGAACAGTTTAGCTGACATAATTGTTATGTCTGCCCCACCGCCCAGAAGTGCTTCGTGTGTGAGGACACCTTCGAGTGTCACTGACAGGTACGCCTTTTTGGCGGCCCCCCTTCTGATAAAGTTACACAGAAACCTCTTGGGTTTTTTCTGACGCTTCTTCATGCGTTCAGAAGTGCTTGTGTAATCTTGGTTTGTCTGAACCGTCAGCACAGCAGTAGCTGTTTCTGCGTGTTCAGCTTGCGATGACTCGTCATCGGTTGTGTGTGTGTGTTTACCCCCCCTTTCTCCGATGAGGGGTTGTTTGAGGCAACAACAGCAATGTCTTGGTGTGTTCCACCGACGTCTGTAATGTTGTCATTCGCGCCCAGGGATGTAATAGTGATTACATCACTGCATAGTGCTTTTGGTCGGCTTCCCTTGTCAGTGTGTTTCAAATCTTCTAACATTTCGCATAATTTTTCTGTCTCTTCCGAGCTCAGAGGTGTAGGGCCTTTTTTCTGGAACTTTTGTGATTTTTTCGCCTCGGGACGTTTCGTCCGAGGTGGGAGACGGCTAGGTACGTCTTTTGGGGGTTCCTTTCCGGACGTCCCCTGATAATATGGGTCCTCTCGGTTCCCATATCTTTGCGTCCTACGCACATCCCATTTACGATAATCACATTCATCCTCTGAAGAAGGAGCCTTTTTGTCCCAGCGTGCACCTTCATGATGCGGTTTGTTAGTTTGAAAATACTGCCTTTTCTCGCCTTTTTTAGGAGGAGGTGGCGACGCACGCCTTCCTTCTAGTTCTAGGGAGTGGGGTTTAACCTTTACACCAGGAAACACTTCTATGGGCGTCTTAGCATGAGAACATGCCTCAAACACATTCACAGCACACTGTTTAATCTCATTGATGGGTTTTTCTCTGAAATTTGCCATCATTTGTACTGATGTTTTAAAATCAGTGTGGAGATTTTTGCTGAAAACAAATTTAAAACCTTCTTCTTCTTCCATCCCGGTTTCATTTCTGTTACCAAAATAAGCTTGGAAGATTCTTTTGTAATAAACTTTTGGATGTTCATTTTTTCCCTGCGTGACCTTGTCTGCGGCTGGGAAACCAGCAGGTCCCGTGCAGGAGTCGTACTCTCTGATCAAAGCTTCACACAGAAGGTTGTAATCCCTTCTTGTTGCATCAGGTAGACGCTCGATGAAGGTGAACACCTCTCTGTCTGAAGTGAGCCTTATCAGACTGATCTTATCCTCAGCGGTAGCATTAGGATAACTTCTCAATCTGAACTCAAGATCTCTGAGGTACGCTTTTGTTCCAGATGAACCCATCGGTCCAGGTACAAAGCGTTGTACATATTTTGAGATTTTTTGCAAATCATCCATTGAAGGAGAAGATATCAACGGTCTCACTTGCGTGGTTGGTAGTGGGGGTGTTTCTCTACCCATTTGTGTAGGTGTTTTTTGGGGTCTAAAAGCACGAGGTGAGTAAAAGATTTTTGGAGGTTTTGGTGTATTATCCCGACACTGTTCAAGGTCTTGTCTGGATTCCAGACCACCTCGCCCCTCGTCATTACTTTTATCTGTTGCTGTTCTTAGTTTCTCCTCACATGCTTTTAAGCGTTCCTGTGATGTTTGACATTCACCTTGTAAATGCATAAATTTTTCCAGCAATACCTCTTTATCCACTCTGCGTTTTTCCAGCTCAATTTTTGCGAGCTGCAACTCTTGTTGTAGCTGTTCATTGTCTGAACTCACAGCTTGGTACTGACGGTCTTTTTCACTAATCTTGTCATAAGATTGAGCTTGTACTGACGCCTGAATTTTTGAGAGCTCCTTCTCATGTGTTTTAGACATCATGACATTGCGTTCAAACTGGTCATCCAATTCCGCTTTAAGAAGCAGAGAAATTTTTGCTAACCGTTCCTGTGATGATTTTTTACTGTCTGTCACTGTGGCTCCTTCTGCCAAACTTTTCAGTTCCTCCCCTCTTTGAATTTCATCAAGTTGTTCTAATTGCTCTAATTGCTTACCAATAATTGAATTTGTTAAAATATGTAAAGCTCCCCAAATGATGTCATCATGTGATTGGGAGTTGAAAGGGTGCTCTCCTCTTTCTTCGTCTGCCATTTTTCTTCTATTTAAAAATTAAATAGGAGAATTTGATGTTTTAGGTTTTTTTAAAATAAAATCAAAAAAGTCTCTTTTTCTGATATTTACTCTTTTTTAGTGATTTAGCAATTAGACGTGTATTATCTCTCCAGCAAATGAGTAAACTTTTATCTCTGTGAATATCTGTATCTGTATATTTTTTTAAAAGTTTCTAACTTTTATTTTGTACCTTTTTATAAGGAATTACCAGTGAATAAAAGTTTCTAACTTTTATTTTGTACCTTTTTTATGAGGAATTACCAGTGAATAAAAGTTTTTTGGTAAATGCCTTTCTGCATAGATACCTTAATTACTTTTTAAATGCAAGATAACAGTGATTATTCAGCTTTGAGGAAGTTTATTAACTCACATTGTGTCTGACAGGAATAAACACGTTTAATTTCACTCAAGTAACCTGAACCGAAGTGAAACTTGTGATCTCAAGTTTCCACAGGAGGGGGCAGTGTTTAGCTTTATACCAGTAGGAGCTTATGACAACTTCCTGTGAACGTTCTGTTGACATCCTGTTGTTAGCCGCTTAGCTTAAAATTAGCTTCGGCTAAACTCGGTTAAAATCAACATTTCTGAACGGATTTCAAGCTAAAAACGTGGCAAAATTTCAGCAATTAGGCTTCGAAGAACGTAGCAGCGGATCAGAATAAACTTTAAAGCGTTTTTGAACTTTAAAAAGCAGATTGTTATTCCCTATGAAAAACGAGTTTCATTTCTGGGTCACGTGACTGAATCCACCAATGACAGAGCAACAACGGGGTCAGAGGAAGTGACGTAGACACGTCACTCACTTCTCAGCGAATCACAGCGTCCCAACTCAGACATTTTCAACCAATCACGGATCGTGTTTGCAGCTAGCATGTTAGACTTAAACCTGAACAAGTCCGTCAACTTTTCGTCTTTTAAACTGTCAAAATGCACTCTTTTCTGTTAAAAAATGTAACGAATCAACTCTGAGCTTAGCGGAGGCGGCGCTCCGTGGCAAAACGTCTTTTAAACCATTTAAAACAACTCGTTCGAACTTGTCAAAACAAGCCAGACCAGAGTCATGTCTGGACCACAGTTTAACAGAATAAAGCGTTTCCACACAAACCCAGCTTAGTTACACATAACAGACGTACAATTCAGCTTTTAAAGAGACACGTTGACTCACAATTTCAGCTTTCAATGTATCACAGCTGTAAACATGCAGTGTTTTCTCCAAGCGCCGCAGCTGAGCTGCGTTTCATCACAGCAGAATCTGCAAATTTTCTTTCATGCCAACATGTAAAATCAATCTTTACACGAATACAACAGTCCATTTATGAACCGTCACGGGCCACCAGTTGTAGTAGAAACGTACGGACGGGCCACCAGTTGTAGTATGAACATATGCATGAGATATATTCATAATATTAAACGGATTCTTTCATTTTTCTGGACTGTATAAAACGTGCATTGAATTTAATAAATTGTGGACGTGAGACGTTAATTATCTTTGACTCACCACGACAGTGGGTCATTTATTAACAGAATCAAGCATAACACATCACACATGTACATTAATTGGCAAAAATTGAAAAGAACGACAGCTTATTAATCAGTTTACAGGAAATGAACAATGCGGCGATTGTTTTCATTTCCAGCAGAACAGACGTGTACCACACGGCGGTGGTGAAAACTTTGCTTCAGACATTTCTGAAAAACATCTGGATTAATTTACTAGCAGGATAGAAGAATTTTAAAGATGGAAAGATGAAGTTTATCTTGAGAGAGATGTGTGAGGGAATTTGTCTGTTTTAACCAGAACCGACACGCTCCTTCGGACCAGCTTATTCCAACGGTACACTTTCGGTTGAAGATGGACTTTTACCTTTGCAGATGATAGTTTCAACGTTGGTGTAGAGTTCTCCTTTCAACTCTTTCAGCGTCTCCGTGAGA
>NW_023622211.1:0-4916 GCF_014905685.2 Nematolebias whitei
ATTACCTTTCTGAAGATAAATCAGCAGATATGGAGGTCCAGTTAACGCTACCTGTCCAGCGTCTCCATAGGATGGCTGTGACTCGTCCGAAGTAGTGACGAGATTCCGTCCGACACCAGCTCACCTCAGCAAGTGGACTTCACATGAGTGGAGTCCTTCAGAAGTTCCACTCAGAGGTGGAAGATGTTATAATCCAACTCGAAGAGCCTTATCATGGCTGGACTTCTGTTCTCCCAAACGACTTCACAGAACTGCGAACATCTCAGAACTTCTCCGCGCCGCCGAACTGAGAGAACTAGGAAGTACCGGCATTTTAAAGAGCTCTATTTCCGGTATATTTGATCGTCCCCGATTGGTCAAAAACAACCAGACAGGGGTGTGGTTTGTGACGTAAGAGGTTACTAGAAGTCAGAAAACAGCAAGAATTGTTATGGAACAGATTAAACTGTTCTCAGAGACAGAGAGAGTTTTGTTTTGGCGAGTTTTAGAAACAGGTGCCAACTTCTCTGTTGACGTCTGAGAGGATGTAAACAAGACACATGTCTGCTTCGACTCCTGACCTTGGAAAGCGCACACTTGCTCATTCAAAGACAGAAATCAGAAAATGCATAAAAATCTGTAACAGGCCTTAACATGAATTCTAACTCTGCATAAGCATTAAAAAATCATTACACTGTTTCACAGTTAATAAAATTGATTAGTTCACTGCAACATCTAAAATGGTTTGAACTAAGACACTTTGATTATCAACATTTGTAAAATAGTAATGATAATAAAAAGAGAGTGTTCTTTCACTTGATTTTCAAGAAAGAGAGTCTCAGGATGGGTGAACCTGTATTTCTGGATTCAAATCAATGAAATGACAGTTTCTGTCCCACAAGGTTCTTAAGGTCAAGGGTTTTGACCTTAGGCTTAGTTTTGACATCAGGTTAAGTTCACTACAAATCTATGGAGTGCCGGAGGGAAAAGAAGGTAAATTGGTAATTGATTTTATCACTGATCTGCTAACAAAGCAGCTCAAACTACCAGATGGAATTGAACTCCAAATTCAGCGGGTACACCGAGCTCTGATATCCAGACCACCTCCCAATGCAGCGCCAAGGTCGAGCATGAAAGAAAAGGTTCTTAAAAGAGCCTGGGAACAGAGGGTGGAGATGGATGGTAAACGACTTTATTTTGACAATGACTATGCTGCTGATGTCATAGAAAAATGTAAAGCATATGGTCCAATTAAGACAGCTTTGAAACAGGAAGGTGTCGGATTTCAGACACCGTACACTAAGATAATAATCTTCTGGGACTCTGGAGCGAGGAACTACGAGAATGCAGATGAAGCAGCGCAGGACATGATCAAGAGAGGCTTCAACTTGACCTGGGCAACAAAAGAGAACAAGCTAAAAGCGACCAAGGAGAGGTTGGAGGCGCTGACAACATGGAAACGCATGAACAACACCGGTGCAGGACAACGCGCGAGGGAGGAGCTCACGGAGTTTAGACGTGAGGAACAGGGACACTGATCATCGCATCGCAGGAGGAGGTTTGCCTAAAACAATAATAACAAAAAAAAAAAAGTTGTTTGGCTTTATCAGTCTGATTTTATCCTTTTTTGGAAAACAATTGTCCTTCTGTTCCTAAAGTCAGTATTATAAGTCTTATGAAAAGATAGATTTAACCAAAATACCGAATGGAGTAAAAGTTGCATCGTACACCAATGTTGGACTTATCTAGTTTAACTGGATTTTATTCTAATACTAGAGAGGGCCCCCGCCTTAGTGTGGTCTTTTGCCCTCATCCCACCAACAGGAACCTCAAGAGATGTCTTTATACATCTCTACTTTTGGAAGTTTCTTTTCAATATGTTATTCTGTTTTTTTCATTATTTTTTTTTATATAGTTTGTTTAACTATTTTTTGAGGGGTACTTCTTTTTGAATCACATGGTGATATGGCTAACCTAAATGGTTGATGATATTAAGTTTGTTTCATTGAATGTGAACAGTATGAATAATCCTATAAAACGTAATAAAATTCTAATTAAAATGTGAAAAGAGAAAGTGCAGTTAATCTATTTACAGGAAAGACACTTATCTAAGATGGAACATGAAAAGCTCAGAGGTTTTGGCTACTCAAATATATTTTACAGCTCCTACAGACATGGAAATAAAAGAGGAGTTACAATTTTAATTCATAATTCAGTAAAATTTGACTGTAGCCTTGAACTGGCAGATAAAGAGGGGAGGTATGTGATAGTGCAGGGAACTCTTGAAAACATAAAGGTAACACTGGTCAATGTTTATAATCCCCCAAATAGTAACACACAATTCCTTAATAGTCTTCTTAATAAAATTATTATGGAAACAGACGGAATATTGGTCTGGGAAGGGGATTTTAATATGGTGTTGAATACAAAATTTGATACAACAAATAATAATAAATACCAAAACTCAATTACAAAAAAATTCAAATTGGCATTTGAAGAATTTGGATTTGTTGACGTCTGGAGGGAATTATACCCAAATACAAAGGATTATACTCATTACTCAGCACCCAATAAAAGTTATTCTAGAATTGATTACTTTTTTATGAATAGGGCTGACATATGTAAGGTAAAAAGAATGTAAAATAGAAGAAACAAGTATATCTGATCATTCTACTTTAATATTAAAACTAAATCTATATTCTAGAAAACGTAACACAACATGACAATTAAATGTGGGTTTGTTGAACCATAAAATGATTAAAAATGAGATTACCAATGATATAAAATCCTATATAGAAGAAAATGATAATGGACAGGTAAATCCTGTGATTTTATGGGATGCACTTAAGGCAGTAATAAGAGGTAAATTGATATCAAAGACTGTGGCCTTTAAAAAATCCAAAGTAGAAGCCTATGAAAAAGAGAGAGCACAACTAATAGAACTAGATAAACAACACAAATTAACCCAAAATCCTAACTTGTTTCAGAAAATAAAAGAAATAAGAAACAACATTGATAAAATATTAACATATGAAACTGAAAAGAAATCAAAATTTATTAGACAATCATATCATGAAATGGGACCTAAAGGAACAAAACTGTTAGCTAAAAAGCTTAAAAAGCAACAGGCTGACAGAATCATTTATAAACTAAAGGATGACGAGACAAACCAGATGATATATGACCCATCAGTTATTGAAGACATGTTTAGGACATACTATGAACGATTATATAATCAGCCATCTTCTGCTGATGATGATTTCAAATAGAAGCTTTTTTGGAGACATTAGATCTGCCCTCAATTGGAGAAATCCAAAATAAACTTCTCACTTCATATACTGTATAACAAGACTAGAAATACAAAAGGCAATAAATAGGTTAAAAAATGGTAAAACACTAGGAAGTGATGGATTATCTTCAGAGTGGTACAAATCTTTTAGAGAAGACCTCTTACCGTTATTAGAAAAATCTTCTAACTATACATTGGAACATGCAGTACTTCCGCCATCTTGGAGAGAAGCGATTATAACAATTATTCCAAAAAAGAAGGGAAGTGAGACATGTTCGGACTATAGACCTATATTGGTTTTGATTGTGGACTATAAATTATATACCTCGATTTTAGCAAAACAATTTGAGCAATTTATTGGCGATATTATAGATGAGCCCCTCCCTGGGCTGCCACCTTACCGTGGTGGAGGGGTTTGAGTGTCCCAATGATCTTAGGAGCCATGCTGTCAGGGGCTTTACGCCCCTAGTAGGGTCACCCATGGCAGACAGGTCCTAGGTGAGGGACCAGACAAAGTACAGCCCAAAAACCCAGATGATGAGAAAAATAAACAGACCTAATGTTCCCTTGCCCATACGTGGTTCACTGGGGCCCCACTCTGGAGCCAGGCCTGGAGGTGGGGCACGCAGGCGAGCGCCTAGTGGCCGGGCTTTTACCCATGGAGCTCGGCCGGGCACAGCCCGAAGAGGAAACGTGGGTCCCCCTTCCCATGGGCTCACCACCTGTGGGAGGGGCCAAAGGGGTCAGGTGCAATGTGGGATAGGTGGTGGTCGAGGGCGGGGACCCTGGCGGTCTGATCCTCGGCTATAGAAGCTGGCTATTGGGACGTGGAATGTCACCTCACTGGTGGGGAAGGAGCCTGAGCTGGTGTGTGAGGCTGAGAGGTTCCGACTAGAAATAGTCGGACTCACCTCTACACATGGCTCTGGCTCTGGAACCAGTTTCCTTGAGAGGGGCTGGATACTCTTCCACTCTGGAGTTGCCCCTGGTGAGAGGCGCAGAGCAGGAGAGGGCATACTTATTGCCCCCCAACTTGGTGCCTGTGTGTTGGGGTTCACCCCGGTGAATGAGAGGGTGGCCTCCCTCCGCCTACGTGTGGGGGGACGGGTTCTGACTGTTGTTTGTGCTTATGCACCAAACAGCAGTTCGGATTATCCACCCTTTCTGGAGTCCTTGGAGGGGGTACTGGAAAGTGCACCTTATGGGGACCCCCTTGTTCTGCTGGGGGACTTCAGTGCTCATGTGGGCAATGACAGTGAGACCTGGAGGGGTTGGGAGGAACGGCCCCCCTGATCTGAACCCGAGTGGTGTTCTGTTGTTGGACTTTTGTGCTCATCATGGATTGTCAATAACGAACACCTTGTTCAGGAATAAGGGTGTTCATATGTGCTCTTGGCACCAGGACACCCTAGGCTGCAATTCGATGATCGACTTTGTCATCGTTTCATCTGATCTGCGGCCACATGTCTTGGACACTCGGGTGAAGAGAGGGGCGGAGCTGTCCATTGATCACTACCTGGTGGTGAGTTGGCTCCGATGGTGGGGGAGGATGCCGGTCAGACCTGGCAGACCCAAATGTATTGTGAGGGTTTGCTGGGAATGTCTGGCAGAGTCTCCTGTGAGACGGAGTTTTAACTCCCACCTCCGG
>NW_023622212.1:0-4916 GCF_014905685.2 Nematolebias whitei
GTCTTGTGTGATCGGTGCTTCCGTATCCTGACCGGAAGGGGGCGCTGCTGTGAGGCAAGGACGGGTCTGGCTGCTGGGTTGTTCCGTACCAGACTTGTGTTTGTTTAATTACGGCTGCAGCCAGGAGTGAATGACAATAACATATTTGAATGCCTGGGTGTGTGAATGTTGTTATCAGGTGTGGAACTCATGAATGTGGTACAGGTGAAGCCTGTGGAAAATCTATAGGATCATATCAGAGGCAAATTGCACGACTTATAGGGAGTATCAAAATGAACAGGAGGTAATTAGTTTGAGATCAGGGGGCCACTAGCACAAACAAGCGGAAATGAGCTTTATGTACCAAAATTAAGGGGGTAGAGCTTGATTTTTAATGATTTAGGCTGTACAAGTTGGATTAATTTAAAATATAGCTGATTGGCGTGTCACAGCCAAATGGTATCTGATATGGGAACAGGGATAGCTGAAGATCTTTCAAATATTTGCTGATAGCCGTCGGAGGCCAGACAGAAACGGCGATGGGAGCAGACACAAGGTTAAACGAAACAATTTTCTGTATGATAGGAAGGAGGCAGTGAACTCTGAAACAGAGAATGGTTTGAATCTCAAGGTGAGAGGGGACATCACGTGTACGAGCTGTAATTAACCAGGAGATGGAGTCAGAGTGAGTCAGCTGGAGAAGGTTGAATCATCTTGGAGTCAGCTTAGACAGTAGAGGGTTGAGATGTCAAAGCGAACGGGTGGAAGAGAAATATTGTAGGGGTGGCCTTGGTGGTCCTGAACAAATTAGATTACATTTCTTCTTGGAATTGACAATAAACTCAGGTTTTAAACTCAACTGCGAAACAACAGATTAAAATGAGTAAGGGACAAAATCCTTGACACTTGTAAAATATAGAATTTTATTCTGGTCAAACAATACCTTGCCGGACTCAAATTGAAAAAGTTAAATACGTTAGGAAACTAACCTCAAATTGAAAAAATTAGATTAAATTATACAGCCATAACTAAACTCAAATTGTAAATACTTGGGTTAAATAAATCAATCTTAATTGTACTCGAATTGAAAAACTTCAGTTTAAGAAATCAGTCCACATGAGTTGATCACGTATTGGAAATGTTTAGCATTTAGGAGCTGTTTCCTTCTGAGAGCTGCAGGGACTAGGTTATTTAGGGGACGACAATTCTAGTGGGTCCATGAATTTAACTTTATTGTTTGAGACTTCACACAGGTCCTGGGAGTGCAAAAGGACAACAGAGAGGTGTACATGGTGAGTTTAAGAAGTTGTACTTTGTGAACAAAGGGCATGTACACGTTTTTGTGCAGTGATAATGGACTCTGTGATGTCTTGAAGGGTATAAATAGTCTTAATTGATTTGTATTAAAAGTATCTTGTTTGTGATACAGTGGGAAAGCATAGTTATGACAAGAGATGATTTGCAGATTGGTTATATAACAATAAGTGATTACATATTAACATGCTGCCTAAATTTACAAGGTCTGGACGATAATGTGGCCCTGGGAGTGGACTTCACTGTCAGGTGATGTGTCAACACACATACTCTACAAGATGGAGGACATTATTTGGAGGGGAATATTTTATGCAGTAGGCGTAAAGAATTGGCTTGTGCAGTGTTTAATTAAAGCTTTCACTCTTGTGTAATTGAGCGATTAAAACGTCTATTGTACTATCCAGAACACCAGAATGACTCCGTTGGGGTAAACGCTGTGGTCCCAGAATAAAACTTGCTAACTAACGATTAATGTGGATGACAGATGAATGTTGAATCTGGTTTTAATAATTTGATTATTTTTTTCTTCTCTGCAGCTGGAGATGACAGAACTTTGGAGTGGGAAGATGAGTCTAATTACACCCACAAAACATGGAAGGTAGCATTTAACTGCATACAGCATCCATCTGAGTTTTGATCAGGACTCTCGAGTGCCGGGGGCCGGATCGGATACAGATGTGTTCAGGTGGGCGCTGACGTTGGGTCTGTGAAACTGACCAATGAATGGGACGCAATGGGACGGTTCAAATAAGTTGTCAGTCGAGCACATCTGACAAAACAACAAAGAACTTTTCAGCCAAATAATGTGACTTTTCAAAGATCTAACAGTCCAAGAGCAAACTGAACTAACTGTCCAGAGGGGGTGATGGAGTTTGTACACAGCAAGAACATCCAGTCAAGACTTGCTGTATGCTGAGATATGAACTGCTGCACAAAGCTGAGCTGGTCTCCAAACAGACGGGAGACGAATCTGGGGACATAAAGGCTGAACGACGAACTGGTGGTCACTGCCCAAGGTCACTAACATCAACTGCAGCCTGACGGATGTGTCAACCCTACATTTGTTCTGTGACAGTCTTCTAGGCACTTTGGGGTCGTGATCAAAAACTGCAGCTGGCTTTGATAATAATCACTCACATAGACTCATTTTAAAACAGGTGACACAACAGGACACAGACGTACAGAGGTGGGAGTGCTAGACGAATCGACCTGCTCCGACTGCTCTGAGATGGAAATTGTTTTATTACCTCAAATGCTCCACACCCCTGAACAAAATATTGATTTTAACTTTCCGTTTATACAGGTCAGGAAGTCTCATTCAGGAGAAACCTGAGGCCTGATTTGGATGGAGTTCACTAATGTTTTCTAAAATAACATTGGATGATTGTCTTTGCCTTGAAGGGGCTAATTTTGGTGGGTCTGGTTTGATACAAGAGAAGAAATTTATTTCATTAACTTTTTGCTAATTTATAGGAGAGCTTGGGTTGTAGTTGGGTAATTGTTTGCATAACCTGGGTTGAATAACGGTAGTGGGAAGTTGAAAACTACACCATATTTTTAGTTCTGTAACTAATACTCAATCTGAGTGTTAGTGGATTGCAGACGGTAATGCTTCAGATTTGAAACAATGCCGTTTCAAAAAGGGGGGAGGTGTGTAGGCAGCTCTGAGCAGGAACAGTTCATAGATCATTACAAATTATACAAAATTAACTTCTTCTGAGGCGATTAAAAGATCATATCATGTAGGGTAATCAAATTGACAGTGGGAAATGAATAAATCAGAAACCTACATAACACGTTGCACTTGTATATATGTATATCGGTTTAACAGAAGTATCTTTTTCTCTTTGTTGTAATGTGTACAGATTCCAGAAAGGGGGACGCCCCAGCCTGAGGTGGATTTGAGCAAATGTTAAAGGGAAATGGGGTGGTTTGATAATTTTAAACACAACTGACTTGACTGGACTGGACTTGACTTATAGTTCAATTGGGCGAATAAGAAAAGGTTTCATGAACAAAGGATTTTAACCATTTTTTCCTCGTTCTCTTTCTCTTTTATTTTTTCCCTTTTCTCTGTTTCTTCCTTGCTATTTCTTCCCTTCTCTAGCACAGACAGGTACCTGGATGGAAGATTATGTACTTTTTTTTCTCTCACAGTGTTGTATGTCAGTTGGTTAAACTTTTAAGTTTTATATTGTATTTTGATTGATGCTGTTGGCGCAAGCGATTTAATGAAGTTTCTTCCACAGGCTCCAGGAAGAGGGGCCGGCGTGGATGATTATTATTGTTATTGTTGTATTGTGTATGTTTAATTTTAATTGTAGGTAGACCGGTTGACGACGAAGGCTTGTAAGGGTGACAGATGGGATGAGAGCACACAGGTATACCTGGAGAAGTCCAGTATGTAACACAATTCAGCTTCAAGTGAACAGATGCATGTAAGAATAGCATTCTATTTTAGTTTTACTAATTCTGTTTTAGGATAACATTACAGTTTAATAATACACCTATCAGTAGCAATAATAACCATCAGGGTGCCCAATAATTCAGAAAATAGGTTTTATTCACTACAGAAGTAACCACAGTCAGTTTTTCCAGGCCCAGGTCATGGATCCCACAGATAGAATAATCAAAAGGCCATGCAGGGTGTTTAACAATTCGCGAGCTTTCGTGTCCAGCTTTTCTCATCAGGAGGGAGGAACTCTGACCGAGGAGACAAACTCACATCAGACTGAGTCCTGCTGAAAAGAGGGACAGGACAAGACCCCACCAGGTGGTGGACAGAACATCATATGTCATCGGTCCCCAGAAGGAGGGTGGCACCTGTACGACCCCACCAGGGCATCCCTGCAGAGGAGAGGAATCGATCGCTGGTCCACATGGAGGATGATCTGAAGACAGCTCCCCACTACACCTGGAGGAGGTGACAGGACCTTCGTGGGAGCTCATTCTTTGCCCCTTTGTTCTGGTTGGAATAAGGCAGTAGCAAACATCGGAGAAGAAGTCTCCGCTCTGCCTGAAGTCGGTCGGGTGGATTGGGTAAGGACGGAAGATTACCAGCCCTGACCGTGAAGAACAGAAGACGCGTCAAACTGATTTTAGTTTTGTCCCAATACACACACGTCATTTAGAATGTTTAATCAAACTGATACGGTTCTGAGGACTTTACATGAAGATAACTCCGCGGGCCGAATCCCGCCGAGCACCAAAGGACCCTTGTGGACGAACAAGGGCTCCCACCTCAAGCTCAAGAACCGAAGACCTGCTAGATAGAAATGTTTAAATTGAGGGTGTTGGCTTTTCCTGTTTAATATGAGTATTTTGTCTTACCTTTCAGTCATTCTGAAAAACAACCAGAGAAGGGTCGGGGATTCAATTGGAAACTTAACTATACATTTAACTTGACTATAAACTTAACTTGACTATTAACTTAAATATTCAGTAACTTAAATATTCAAATATTTTACTCCATTCAATTAGGCATTTGATCATTCTAAAATACCACGAGGTATTTTAAAGGTGGTTTAAAATAGTTTCACTTATTTATCTTTCTCTAGGAGGGGTGTTGCTGTTTTGTTGTATTTTTATAAAGGTTTATGTGTGTGGTACTTTTCACAGGTGTT
>NW_023622213.1:0-4916 GCF_014905685.2 Nematolebias whitei
TGTAGTATGAACATATGCTGAGATATATTCATAAATTAAACGGATTCTTTCATTTTTCTGGACTGTATAATAACGTGCATCTGAATTTAATAAAATGTGGACGTGAGACGTAAATTATCTTTGACTCACCAACGACAGTGGGTCATTTATTAACAGAATCAAGTTTAACACATCACACATTTACATTATTGGCAAGAATTGAAAATAACGACAGCTTATTAATCAGTTTTACAGGAAGTAAACAATACAGCGATTGTTCTCACTTCCAGTAGTACAACAGGCATTACCACACGGCGGTGATTGAAAAACTTTGCTTCAGACATTTCTAAAAATATCTGTAATGATTTTTAGCAGATAGAAGAATTTTAAAGATGGAAAGATGAAGTTTATCTTGAGAGAGATGTGTGAGGGAATTTGTCTGTTTTAACCAGAACAGCACGCTCCTTTGGACCAGCTTGTCCCAACGGTACACTTTGGTTGAAGATCGACTTTTTACCTTTCTGAAGATATGTCAGTTCCGGCGTAAAGTTCCACTTCGAGCCACTTTTCAGCGTCTCCGTAAGAACAGCTAAACCTCGGGAGTTGTGAGATCATCCACAACAGACTTTCATAATTCCCAGATCTTCTCTGGTTCAGCTTGATTTTCTTTCTTTCATCAGCATCCTGAATTCCAGCCTTCATGAACTCTGGAACTGCTGAATTTCAGAACTGCAGAACTTCTTCATCTACTCCCAAATGACTGGAGCTGCAAGCTCTCCACCCGACTCCAACTGGAGGTGGAACCTCTTGCAGAACTCTCCATCATCAGCTGACTCTCCTAAAACTACTACCTTCTCTAACTTACTCAAACTACTCGGTTGAACTAGGAAGTGCCAACATTTAAAGAAAGCTCACTTCCGGTTCATTTGAGAACTTTCTGATTGGTCGATTGACCAAAACAGAGGTGTGTTTTGTGATGTAAGGTGTTATGAAAAGTCAAGGAAAAAGATTAAGATTGTTTAAGAACAGACAGAAGATTGTTATGAAGAATTCAGACTTCGTGGAGTCACTTCTCCAGTATCTTGCTGTAAAAGTTAAACATGACATTTCTTTTTCAGTAAACTTGCAGTTGACCGAAACTTGAACTTTGACCAACTTACACACTTGCTCACTTCAAACAGACGATCAAGAAATTGAATCATTACTCTGTAACGTATTCCAACTTGATTTCACTTTGAATGAGGATTAAATCGTTATTACTGTTTCACAGTTGATTTTAAATGAGTAGTTCACTTCAACATTTAAACATTGTTTGAACTAACACAATTTGATTATCAAAACATTTGTAAAATGGTAATGATAATAGAAAGTAGTCTTCTTTTACTTGATTAATTCAAGAAAGAAAGTCTCAGGATGGGTCTACCTGTATTTCTGGATTCAAATCAATGAAATGACAGTTTCTGTCCCATATGGTCCTTAGGTCAAGGTTTTGACATCAGGCCTAGTTCACTACAGTCCCCCCTTTGGAAATCATCGCCTGTCCATGGGGATGAATTCCAACATGAACTTACGCCTTTGAATGTCCTTGAGCTTGATGTAATCCAGCAAGGAAAACAAAAGTCAAAAGTAATCCAGCAAGGAAAACAAAAGTCAAAAGTAATCCAGCAAGGAAAACAAAGTCAAAGGATGTAATCCACAATGTTCTTGGTAATTCCATTGTGTTGATGATAATTCCATAATGTTGTTGGTAATTCCATTGTAGCAATGCTTTAACCCCCTTGGAAACAGAGTCTGTAATCCATTGGAAAAAGTCATATAATCCACAACGGTAAATCCACAACGATTGGAAGTGTTGATTGATCAGCATACAGAGGGGTTCCCTTGAATTGAACTGAAGATGCGGCCACAGGATGAAGTGTGGAGACCAACGTCAGAATTGCAGGTCTCCTCCAGCGAAGGTCGTCGCTGGGTGGATGTCCAGTCTGTGCCGTTCTGGTTCAAATGTGACATGCAATTATGTGGTTTAAGGTGAGCTTATGAAGGGGATTTTACATAAGGCCTTAAACTATATGCACCTGGTGTGTAAGCTATTATGGTTGGGAACAGCTACAACTACCAGTTAAGGGGTGGAACATGCTGAAAAGGGTAACTATAGGGATTTATGCCTATAGAAAAGGGTTCCAAACTATTTTTCCATTTCTAACTTGGTTTAAGTTAGCTTTACATGGTAAAATATAGTTTGGTTCAATTGTCTGTTGTCTTTTAGACGAACGACTTGAGATTGGGTGTTTGGTTTCCCCATAAATGTTTTTGGAAGTCTATGGCGAGACTCATCAAAAAGAATTAGCTATCCCCCCGAATAGAATTGTTCGAGTAGGTTCGGCTTAAGCGTTGTGAGACCAATGTAGATTATGGTTCTTAAGGTAGCAATAATATACATTGACTCCGCAAAGATTGCAATTTAACGAATGAACTGCATGTTGGCATGGTTAAAGGCCTCTTAGTCTCTAACTTAACTACACAACAAAATTCATTCTTGCTTGGGGTGTTCAGAAACTATACCAAAAACCAATTAAACGATGTCTCAACATCGACAAAAACAGTGACTAAGCAACCAGTAAAACAACGTTTCAACATTGACAAAAGCAGTGATTAAGCAACTAGAAAACGACGTTTCGGTGCGTCACTCACTCTGAATGTCAGATTTGATCATGTTATCACGTCTGGTAACATTATCCTAACTGGCGTCACCCCCCTTCGGTCATGGGAGACAGCGAACACGGGTGAGGACGTCACTCCATGAGCTAAAGTTAGGTTATCCTTGAGTAGTTTTAACTGTTTGCGCAGCTGAAAGAGGACTTTAAGGTCTGGATTGGAATCCAGTTCACCTTTCGATGGAGTGTATTTGTCTGGGTCAGTCAGATACAGTATCATCGAGTTAATTGCAGGATCATCCAACTTCTGAAGTTGGATGATGTCTGGTTCAGTTGAAAATGACTTTTCATATTTTAAAAGAACTTGGCGAAGTTTGTCTCTTTCTTCATCAGATGTCAGAGTGTCGGCTTGAGCGACCACCTGTTCAATCTGTGATGAGACTGATGAGGGTTCTTGCTCCTTGGGGAGCTCCAACGAATCCTTTTCTGAGTCGTCGGACCTGTCTATGGGTAAGACACCATAGGTTTGAGGTCCTTGGTCGACGTCATTGGTTGAGAAAAGAGCTATGGGCTGTGTTGGTTTTGTTAACCATACTGGCCCAGTTTCTTGACTCGGTACCAGGTTATCTGGGAGTCCTCCCAGAACTGGAATGCCTAGTTCAAAATCATGAAAATCAGGTTCTGAGCGTTCAGCTTGCGCTGACTCATCATCGTTTGTGTGTGAGTTTACCCCCCCTTCGTCCGATGAGGGGTTGGTGGAGGCAACAACAGCAATGTCTTGGTGTGTTTCACCGACATCTGTAATGTTGTCATTCGCGCCTTCAGATTTAGTAGCGATCACCTCACTACCTTGTGCTTCAGGTTGGTTTCCCATTTCAGCGTTTTTCAAAGTTTCTAAAAACCTTTGTAGTTTCTCTGTCTCTTCCGAGCTCAGAGGTGTAGGGCCTTGTTCCTGGGACCTTTGTGATTTTATCGCCTCGGTTCGTTTCGTCCGAGGTGGGGGAGGGTTAGGTACGTCTTTTGGGGGTTCCTCTTCGGACTTCCCCTGATAATATGGGTCCTCTTGGATCCCAAATCTTTGCGTCCTACGCATATCCCATTTACGATAATCATGTTCATCCTCTGAAAGAGGAGCCTTTTTGTCCCAGCGTGCACCTTCATTACGTGGTTTGTTAGTTTGAAAATACTGCTTTTTCTCGCCTGTTTGAGGAGGAGGAGGCGATGCACGCCGTCCTTCCATTTCTAGGGAGTGGGGTTTAACCTTTATACCAGGAAACACCTCTATGGGCGTCTTAGCATGAGAACATGCCTTGAACACATTCACAGCACACTGTTGCATGTTTGGTGGAGGAGACCTGTTCTGGTCTGTTCCTACCACTTTAGGTGAGGGTGGAGGTTTTTCTCTCCACACATGTGGAGGTGCAACAACATCTTTCTGAGGTGGTTGTGGGTGACCTGGACTCTGTCCACGGTCTTCTCTGAGTTCCAGACAAACTCGCCCCACGTCAGAACTTTTATTTGTTGCTGCGGCCAGTTTCTCCTCACATGCTTTTAAGCGTTCCTGTGATGTTTGACATTCACTTTGTAAAAGCATATATTGTTCCAGTAATATCTCTCTATGCACTCTGCGTTTGTGCAGATATTTTTTAAGCACATCTATCTCAGTTTTGCAGCGGGAAACTTGTGGCACTGTCACGACGTGATCCCGTCTTAATGCAAAGTATGATTCTTTCAGCAACATTGCCATTTTAGCCAGCTTTTCATAACTTGACATTGTAATTTCTGTAGAGGTCACACTCTCTGCAACCTCCATCAGATTGTCCAATAACTCTTTTGGGTTCATGCTGTCCGCCTGTTTGCCATATGGATGTAAGGATGCTGTCAGCAGCTTCAACGCTTTCTCTAAACAGTCCTTCATCTCATAAGGATCAAAATCTTTTCCTATCACACCTGTCATGTTTTCACTGTGTAGCACTTTATCTGTTTAAAACAGTTGCCAGCTTCAGATATTTTACAGGTAAATATTTGTATTCAAGTGTCATTGAGTTTCACACTATTTTAAGCTCTGGGTTTACACAAAAGTACTGTTATAAGTCAACTTATTCAGAGGAATAGGCACCTGTCTCCTAGGTTTTACCCCAATTCATGAATATTCAAGTAAATGCTTCTATGCAATGTTACTTTTTATGTGCTTATTTCTTAACAGATACTAGATTACCAAGCTTCTCAGTGTTTCTTACTCTAAAGCACTGAATTTTTATAAACCTGCAATTTTTCTAAAAA
>NW_023622214.1:0-4189 GCF_014905685.2 Nematolebias whitei
GCAGAACGCTGTAATCAGGAGCTTGAGACCACCCTGAGATGTCTCGTAGAAGGCAACCCGTCAGTCTGGAGCCAACATCTGGTCTGGGTGGAGTATGCCCACAATGCTCATACATCCACAGCCACAGGTATGTCCCCTTTCGAGGCTTCCCTGGGTTACTTACCTCCTTTGTTCCCCAGCCAGGAGACTGACATTTCAGTGCCTTCAGTTCAGCACCACTTTCGTCGCTGCCGACGCATCTGGCGCTAAGCGAGAGCAGCACTACTACGCACGGCAGAGCAAAATAAAAGGTTTGCGGACCGGCACCGATCCTCCGCACCATCCTATCAGGTGGGACAGAGAGTTTGGCTTTCTACCAGAGACATCACTCTGAAGGACATCCCCAGGAAGTTGGCACCCAAGTTCATTGGTCCTTTCCCAGTAATCAAGATCATCAACCCTTCTGCCGTACGTCTCCGACTTCCTGACTCCATGAGAATCCATCCAACCTTCCATGTTTCCCAGCTCAAGCCCGTCTCTGAGAGTCTATTGTGCCCGCCTGCCGACCTCCCCCCACCCGCCCGGCTTATCGTCAGTCACCCAGCATTCACCGTCCGCACCATCTTGGATGTCCGGCGCCGGGGGAGAGGTTTCCAGTACCTTGTGGATTGGGAGGGGTACGGTCCTGAGGAGCGTTCGTGGATTCCCCGCTCCTTCATTCTGGACCCCAGCCTAATCACCGCATTCTTCAGGGCTCACCCTGAGAAGAGGCTCAGGTCGCCAGGAGGCGATCCGTGAGGGGGGGTACTGTAAGAGTGACACTCACTGCAGCTCCAAGATGGCCGCTAATCACCACCAGCTGACGGTCATCCACCTGACGAGCTACAACCCTACTTAAGGCTGCAGTGGAGTCCTACTCTTCGTTGGAGCATTGTTCCCTTATTATGGTACTTGTGCTTCCAGCCAGTCTTGTGTTTATGCCAAGAAATACTTACCTTGTTTTTGTGTGCCTACAGTCATCTCGTTTCGACTCTCCTTGCTCTGGATTCACGTTTTGTGCCTTGACCTCCTGCCACGTGCCTGACCTGCCTCTCCTCTGGGACTCTGTCGGATTCTTCAGGACACCTCACGCACCATCTTCTCCATCTGTAAGACCAAATAAACAAATTGAATATTATATGTGACAACTCCTTGGACTACCCCGTCCTGACATTCCACTTCCTCCTTCAGGGATTCCAGAGGAACCATCCTGTATATTTGTAAATACCACTGTAAATAATAAACACTGTCACTTCTTACTACTTTGCCTCTTGTCGTTCCGGGTCTCGTTACGAACTGGGTTGTCCTAAATCATAACAGAATGCTCCAGCCCAAACAAAACCCAGAACGAGACCAGGAGCGAACAAGCCTCCTCTTCACAGACGGAGAGAATAGAACAATTAGAGGAAATGTTGATTCAAGTGCTAAGTCAACAGCTCAAGACTCAAGCAAATCTTCAAGAACTTGGAGGTATGGTTTTTACAATGAACCAGAGGCTCTCTACTTCTTCCTCCACAACTTCTGCACCTCCAGCAGACGCCAGTTCTGCTAACATTGGTACTGTGAATAATGCTGTTTTTCCACAACAACTTTTGGTAAAACCATCCGAAATCTTTTCAGGAGATCCAGCTCAATGTGAGGGTTTCCTCCTCCAGTGCAAGCTCGCTTTTGGAGGAGCTCCTCAACTCTATTCATCAGATGCCACCAAAATTACTTACCTCATCAGCCAACTAAAAGGTAACGCTCTCCAGTGGGCGACCTCTTTCTTTCGCCACCGTAGTGTGGACTCTGTCACGTTCAGCTTTTTTTTGGAGGAGTTCCGCAGGATTTTCGATCGGCCGCTACAACAACCAAACGCAGAGAAGCGTTTGTTGGGGTTACGTCAGGGCCAACTTCCGGTTGCCACGCACGCCCTGGAGTTCCGCATCCTCGGAGCCCAAACTGATTGGAACGACAGGGCATTGCAAGGTACTTTTTTAAACTCATTATCAGATCACATTAAAGACCAGATTGCAGCACGAGACGAGCCACCCAATTTTGACGCTTTAATAAATCTTGCAATCGCTATATATGAACGTTTCCGGGAAAGACACCGGGAACGGGACTACAACTCCCAGAGAGCTTCCACTTCCGGGTTTCCTACGTCATCAACAAGGACGTACCACTCCAAAGCCAAATTTGAGAATCACATCCCTCGTAGTCCTCTAGTGTCATCTACTGGTTTCTCACTGTCAATGCCGGAATCTGAACCCATGCAAATTGGGAGTACACGTTTAACATTTACTGAGAGACAGAGACGCAAAGATTACAACCTTTGTTTTTAGTGTGGGAAAGAGGGTCACTTTGTTGCCGCGTGCTCGGTTCAGGGAAACGAAAACAACCACCAGTAAAGAGGGAGTTACTGGTGGGCACATCCTCGTTTTCTCCCCTCCGCAGGTTCACGTTACCCACCATTATACAATTAAACAGTAACCGGTTTCCTGTATCTGCACTAATTGACTCCGGTGCAGAACAAAACCTTATTAGCCAAGATTTAGTCAAGAAATTTTCTCTCCCCGTCATTGATATAGACACTGTATCTATTGCTGGAGTTACTGGAGAGACTCTAGCTCAAATTAAATTTAAGACTACTGATTTACATTTAATTACATCCGGAAATCATCATAAGGAGATTAGTTTTTTTTGTATTTGACTCCCCGAACACACAATTAATTTTAGGATTCCCCTGGCTACGGGCTCACAATCCTCACTTTAATTGGGAACTTGGTAGGATTGAAAGATGGAGCGACAGGTGTCTAAAACACTGTCTCCGCTCTGGTATATCCAACCCCTCGATAAAGATACCTACTACAGAGGACGTTGACCTCTCCAGCATCCCCGTCGAATATCACGACCTTTCCTCGGTATTTAATAAACGCAAGGCCCTGTCTCTACCTCCTCATCGTCCATACGACTGCTCCATTGACCTTCTACCAGGAGCTACTCTACCAACTAGCCGTTTATTCCATCTGTCGGGCCCTGAACGTAGCACCATGCAATCATACATTGAGGAGTCTCTTGATTCTGGAATTATCCGTCCATCAACCTCTCTAGTGGGGGCAGGTTTCTTTTTTGTTACCAAGAAGGACAAGACATTGCGCCCGTGCATCGATTATCGAGGACTCAACCACATAACCATAAAAAACAAATATCCGCTACTTTTAATCGATTCTATTCATGAACAATTACTGACTGCTACCATCTTCACCAAACTGGATCTTCGCAACGCTTACCACCTCGTCCGGATCAAAGAGGGTGATGAATGGAAGATAGCTTTTAAGACACCTATGGGACACTTTGAATATCTCTTCATGCCATTTGGTCTCACCAATGCTCCCGCAGTTTTTCAGGCACTGATAAATGATGTATTAAGAGATTTTATTGGGGACTTCGTATTTGTTTATTTAGATGATATTCTCATCTACTCCAGGAACAAGCAGGACCATGTTTCACAAGTCAGAATGGTACTTCAAAGACTTTATGAAAACCAACTCTTTGTGAAAGGTGAAAAATGTGATTTCCACACCACATCTGTCTCATTTTTGGGGTTTATCTTCGGGGAGGGGCATTATAGGACTGACCCAAAAAAGACTAAGGCGGTGGTGGAGTGGCCAGTTCCAGACACCAGGAAGCAGTTGCAACGTTTCCTAGGTTTTGCCAACTTCTATAGGCGTTTCATCAAGGACTACAGCCGTATTGCAGCACCTCTCTCCCAGCTCACTTCCACCAACAGAACCTTTCAATGGACCCCGGAAGCCAACTCTGCATTTTGTAAGATGAAACGTCTTTTCTCTTCTGCTCCCATCCTCTGCCACCCAGATCCAACTCGTCAGTTTATCCTGGAGGTGGATGCATCTGACACCGGAGTCGGCGCAGTATTGTCCCAGAGGTCACCCAAGGACAATAAGGTACATCCTTGTGCTTTTTTTTCTCGTCGTTTGTCACCGGCGGAAAGGAGCTATGATGTGGGCAATAGGGAGTTACTGGCTGTGAAATTGGCATTGGAGGAGTGGCGTCACTGGCTTGAGGGCACTGAGGTACCCTTTCTCATCTGGACAGACCACAAGAATCTCACATATCTCAAAGACGCCAAACGATTGAACCCCAGGCAGGCACGATGGTCACTTTTTTT
>NW_023622214.1:4289-4916 GCF_014905685.2 Nematolebias whitei
AAACCCGATGCTTTGTCTCGCCAGTTTTCTCCTCCAGAAGCCCCAGACTCCGAGGACAGCATCCTGCCTCCAGTTTGCATCATTGGAGCCCTCACCTGGCCCATTGCCAAGGAGGTTCAATGGGCTCATCAATTAGAACCAGATCCAGGCACAGGCCCTCCTGGTACACTTTTCGTCCCCTCGTCTATGAGGGCCAAGGTACTTGAGTGGGTGTACACTAACAAGCTCTCGTGTCACCCCGGTATCTCTCGCATGCTTTCTCTAACTAGGACCCATTTCTGGTGGCCCACTCTGCCACATGATGTAAAGGAGTTTGTGGCAGCCTGCCCCACGTGTGCCAGGAACAAGACTGGCACTCAACCCCCAGCAGGTCTTCTTCAGCCATTGCCCACGCCCAGTCGCCCGTGGTCTTACATTGCCGTGGATTTTGTCACTGGTTTACCACCCTCAGACGGTAGCACTACTATACTCACGGTGATTGACAGGTTTTCTAAGGTGGCTCACTTCATCCCACTCCCAAAATTGCCTTCCGCTATGCAGACGGACCATATCTTGGTCCAACACGTTTTTCGCATCCACAGCATCCCCTCTGACATAGTTTCTGACAGAGGTCCCCAATTCATCTCC
>NW_023622215.1:0-4915 GCF_014905685.2 Nematolebias whitei
TATCAGGTTTATACAACGTCGACCCCCAATGTAGCAGACCAAGGAAGCAAGGACACGAGGCAGGTAAAAAGGTAAGTGATATTTATTTACAGGTGGAGATAAAAACTCGAACAGCTGTAAGGGAAGGGGAGAGACGGTGAATATATATATGTCCTCTTGGTAGATGATGATAAAACAAGAATTGATCCTTACTTGTTTCTGTTGCAGGAGATGGTTGAGGAGGAGCAAAGAGTGGGATCCTGGGTGTGAGGAGTAATCCAGGAGCGAGTAGGAGGTTGACCCAGACAGAGTGGTGGATGTTTGTTGCTGGAGACGAGACATCAAAGGTCCACAGGAAGGAGTCCCAGTGGTGGGAGAAGTCCTAAGGAGGACCAGAATGAATCAGGCCGTGGAAGGTCCAATTGTCAGAAGATGTCCCAGCACTGGAGAGGAGGCTGGCAGCTGCTTAAATGGGTGAGTAGCAGTACTCCTCAGATTGGTGGCAGGTGTGATGAGTTGGGTGATTAGCTGTGGAGGGAAAGTGACAAACAGACACAAACAGACACAAACAGACAGAGGGAAACCAGGAATCCCACAGTGCCCCCCCCTCAAGGATCGCCTCTCGGCGATCTAAGCCGCTTCTCAGGGTGAGCCCTGAAAAAGGAGGTGATAAGGCCTGCGTCCAGGATGCGAGACCTAGGGACCCAGGAGCGATCTTCAGGACCATAACCCTCCCAATCCACCAGATATTGGACGCCCCGACCCCTGCGTCTCACATCCAGGAGACGTCTGACGGTGAACGCAGGCGCGTTATCAATCATCCGGGGGGGAGGAGGGGCTCTAGAGGGAGGTTGAAGAGGACTGGACACAATGGGTTTGACTTGGGACACGTGGAAGGTCGGGTGTATCCTCATGGATGGAGGGAGTTGAAGCCGCACCGCCGACCTGTTCAGCACTCTCACAATAGGGAAGGGACCAATAAACCTAGGAGAGAGTTTCTTGGGGAAGTCCTTCAATGAGATGTCCCGAGTCGAAAGCCAAACCTTCTGACCAACCTCATATCTGGGAGCCTCGGAGCGGTGTCTGTCCGCGAAGCGTTTGTTCTGCTCGGAGGACCTGGCCAGAGCCGCCCTAGTCTGTCGCCAGACCCGACGACAGCGCTTGAGGTGAAGGTGTATCGAGGGAACGCCCACATCGGCCTCCTGAGAAGGGAAGAGAGGAGGGGAAAATCCCAAAGCCACCTCAAATGGAGATCGTCCAGTGGCCGCCGAGGTCTGTGAGTTGTGGGCGTACTCGATCCACGGGAGATGCTGGCTCCAGGATGATGGGTTGGAACCGATCACACACCTCAGGACAGCCTCCAGATCCTGATTGCATCTCTCCGTCTGGCCATTGGATTGGGGGTGGTATCCCGAGGTGAGACTGACCGTGGCCCCCAAAGCTTCACAGAACCCCTTCCAGACTTGGGAGATGAATTGAGGGCCCCGATCAGACACAATGTCCGATGGAATGCCATGGAGGCGGAAGACATGCTCCGTGACAATCTGTGAGGTCTCGAGAGCAGAGGGGAGTTTGGGGAGAGGGATGAAATGAGCAGATTTGGAAAAACGATCAACAATGGTGCAGACGACAGTGTTACCATTGGAGACGGGGAGGCCAGTGACGAAATCCAAGGCGACGTGGGACCAAGGACGAGTGGGGATGGAGAGAGGAAGAAGAAGGCCAGCAGGGGGTTGGTTGTTGTTCTTGTTTTGGGCGCAGGTAGGGCAAGAAGAGACGAACTCCTTAACGTCCTTCTGCATGTTTGGCCACCAGAAGGAAGCTTTTGTCAGGTGGAGCATGCGTCGTATACCGGGGTGACAAGAGAAACGGGCAGTGTGGAGCCACTCCAGAACCTTGCCCACCATGGAGGAGGGAACGAACAGCCGTCCAGGGGGACCCGAACCAGGATCAGGTTCGGTAGTTTGGGCCTCCAGGATGTCCTTCTCGATGGGCCAAGTTACCGCTCCCACCTTGCAATAGGACGGGAGGATGTCTTCGGGAGTTCCGGAATCCTCGGCTGACGAGAATTGTCGAGAGAGGGCGTCTGGCTTGATGTTCCGAGATCCCGGGATATAGGTAATGGAGAACTGAAAACGGGAAAAGAACAGGGACCACCTGGCCTGTCGGGCATTGAGCCTCTTCGCCCCTTGAAGGTAGGCCAGGTTTTTGTGATCCGTCCAAATGATGAAGGGGAGTTCTGATCCCTCCAACCAGTGCCTCCATTCCTCCAAGGCTAACTTGATGGCCAACAACTCACGATCACCCACGTCGTAGTTGGCCTCGGCGGACGAGAGGCGACGGGAGAAGAAGGCACACGGGTGAAGTTTCCCATCGTCGGACGATCTCTGTGAGAGGACTGCCCCAACCCCAGTATCGGATGCGTCGACCTCTACGATGAATTGTTTAGAGGTATCTGGATGGGATAAAATAGGAGCAGTGGAGAAGAGATGTTTAAGCGTGGAAAAAGCAAGTTCAGCCTTATCAGTCCATGAAAATTTTAAGCGGGTTGAGGTTAGTTGTGTGAGGGGAATGGCAATTTTGCTGTAGTTCCTTATGAAGCGTCTGTAAAGTTGGCAAACCCCAAGAATCTCTGTAACTGTTTCCGATTATCAGGTGTCGGCCAATCCACCACCGCTTGTGTCTTCTCTGGGTCAGACCTCACTTGTCCCCTCTCAAAAATAAAACCCAAGAAAGTGACTGAAGTCTGGTGGAACTCACATTTCTCAGCTTTCACAAACAGCTGATTTTCCAGTAATCTTTGAAGCACTGCTTTGACGTGTTGGGTGTGTTGAGCCTCGTCTTTAGAATAGATTAGTATGTCATCTAGGTAGACGAACACGAAGACTTGGAGAAAATCACGTAGGACGTCGTTGACAAGGGCCTGGAAAACTGCTGGAGCGTTGGTCAAGCCAAAGGGCATGACCAGATATTCAAAATGTCCAAGGGGTGTCTTGAACGCAGTTTTCCACTCGTCCCCCTTACGAATACGGACTAAGTGATAGGCATTACGGAGGTCTAGTTTTGTGAATATAGTAGCACCTTGTAATTGTTCGTAAACGGAATCGATGAGAGGTAGAGGGTATTTATTCTTGATAGTGATTTGATTGAGTCCCCGATAATCTATGCATGGACGAAGGGTTTTGTCCTTCTTAGTGACAAAAAAGAACCCAGCTCCAAGTGGAGACGTGGATGGGCGAATAATGCCAGATTTAAGAGAGTCTTCTATATAATCTTTCATGGAAGCTCTCTCAGGACCAGATATGTTAAACAATCTACTAGCGGGTAGCGGAGCTCCAGCCAGTAAATCGATGGCACAATCATAGTGTCTGTGACGTGGCAAGGATAAGGCTAGTTGTTTACTAAAAACCGGTGCTAACGAATGATAGAGGATAGGGATTTTGGATAAATCAATCTCCTCTTTCTTCACTGGAGGAGGAGAACTGGGAGAAATGGCGGAACGGAGGCATCGTAATGAACATTCCTCACCCCATCTTTCAATCCTATTTTCAGCCCAGTTAATGTGGGGGTTATGAATCCTTAACCAAGGGTATCCCAAAATGAGTTGTGAAGTGGGAGAATCAAACACAAAGAACTCACCCATTTCTCTGTGATTTCCTGAGACCACAAAATTTATTTTTTCTGTCTTATATGAAATAGACGAGATGTTCTTTCCAGTGATAGCGGTGACAGATATGGGTGGATCCAACCTTGTTGTGGGAATCTGTAATTCCTCCATGAGGTCCCTGCTGATAAGGCTCTGTTCAGCGCCCGAGTCGACTAGTGCCTGCACAGGGTGATTTTCAGAGGTTAAACAGAGAATGACAGGTAGGGTAAAGTTTTTAGGAGTAAAAGAAGTATTGCCCACCAGTATCTCCTCACTTACTGGCAGGCGTTGGCTTTTACCCGTAACCTGCATGTCTTAATTGTGTGACCTTGTCCTCCACAGTACATACATGCCTTCGCCTCAAGACGTCGCTGTCGCTCCTCTTGAGAGAGTCGGGTCTTTCCGGCCTGCATCGGCTCCTCTTCGGAAATCAGTTCGGGAGTAGTGAAGGCGGGGCTTCTGGAAGCGAAAGGCTCACGGGAGTTGAAGTCCGCTTCGAGCAAGCTCTCCCGAACACGGTTATCGATGCGAATAGCCAGAGAAATTACGTCGTTTAAGAGGGAAGGGATCTCACCAGTAATCATTTTGTCCTTAATCTGGCGGTCAAGGGCCCTTATGAACGCACTGCAGAGCGCTCTTTCGTCCCATCCGGACTCTTCGGCGAGGATGCGGAAGTGGATTGAGAATCTCGCCACCGTCTCCTTCCCTTGACGTAAGGAGAATAACTTTTGTGCAGCTTCCTCCTGTTGGAGAGGGTGATCGAACACCTGGAGAAAGTCTTTTAGGAAAGTGGGATATGTTAAATTTTCGACGGAGCGTCGGCGGAGGTAGGCTTGCGCCCATTGTAGTGCCTCGCTCTTCAGAGCGCTAACAATGTAAGTAATGCGTGAAAAATCTGAGTCGTAGGTAATTGGGGCTCTTTTAAATGCAAGTTCGCACTGGAGAATAAAGCCCCCACACTTTCGTGTATTACCTTCAAAAAGCTCCGAAGGTCGAACGTCTGGTTCTCTAGGGGAAACTCCAACAGGTTTAGCCAAAGGTTCGGGGGAGTGAAGCTGCGACGTCCTCCCCTTCTGTAGTGAAGCCACCATGCTCCCCAATTCCAGAATGTTGTCTTGGGTGGTTTGCTGTTGAGTGATAATCTGCTGTAATGTTAGAGCAAGATTGTCAAAGTTTCCTAGTGGCCCTAACTGAGCCCTTACTTCCTCAGTCTTGCCTGGGGGGTCCATAGGCTGGGACATACTATCAGGTTTATACAACGTCGACCCCCAATGTAGCAGACCAAGGAAG
>NW_023622216.1:0-4915 GCF_014905685.2 Nematolebias whitei
ATTCTGTAATGGGTCTGTAAGGATCAGCACAAAACCTGACTCAAAAATATATTTAAAAATGTTTATTTAACAAAGGCGGCGTCTGGTGGATTCGGGCCTCGGTTCTGGTCCAATCTTCTGGGGCAGGAGTTGGGCTGAGGCAGGAAACAATCCAGGGACGTAGCAGGGGTCGAGATCCAGGACCTGTGTGAGCAGGCAAAAAGATCCAAAAAGGAGAATCCGTGGTCGTTGTCAAAGAGGGGAGCAAGGTCGTACCGTGTAAGCTGCAGGCGTGGTATCCAGACAAGGGCAAGACAAGGCGAGGAGTCGAGAACAAAGCTGTGGTCATGAACAAAGAAACTGTGGACGAGGACTGCTGGATAATTTACTTGCTGTGAGGCTTTCAATAATCTGGCACCTTGCTGTGGCAAGAGTTGAGTTTATAAGGGCTGGCAACAGGTGTAGAGCATAAGCACTGATTACTGTGAGCAGGGAGGATCAGGCAGACAGGCTGCACAGGGTTGATTGACAGGCAGCTAGAAATGACAGAGGGGAACTGGCCAGAGTAGAGCATAAACCCAAAGCTGATCAGAGGAGCAGAACATGATAAATGTGTGGCAGGGGTCCAAACATGACAGAGCCCCCTCCCTACGGCCCATCTCCTTTAAGGGCCGCCAGGTTGGTCAGGGTGGGCACGGTGAAAAGCCCTAATCAGGGACTTGTCGAGAATGTGGCGACTGGGGACCCAGGAACGCTCCTCGGGGCCATAACCCTCCCAATCTACCAAATACTGGATACCCCGACCCCACTGTCTGGAGCGGATGAGTCTTCTGACAGTGAAAATCTGGGGCACCATCAATGAAACGGGGGGGAGGAGGGGGTCCGGTGGAGGGCCCAAAGTGAGACTGAAAAAAAGGCTTAAGGCGAGAGACGTGGAAAGTGGGGTGGATGCGCATGGTACGAGGAAGCTGAAGACGGGCTGCCACGGGGTTGATGATCTTACTGATTGGGAAAGGACCGATAAACCGGGGTGCCAACTTCTTGGAATCTTCCCGCAGGGGTAGATCTTTTGTGGACAGCCAGACCTTCTGGCCTACTTTGTAATCAGGTTGGACAGAGCGCCTCTTGTTGGCCCCTCTGGCATATATTGCGTTAGCCCTCAGGAGTGCCCTCCTGGCTCTTCTCCAAATCCGCTGACATCGTAGGGCAGCCCTGTGGGCGGATGGCACCCGAACCTCTTGTTCTTGAATGGAGAACACTGGTGGTTGGAACCCATAAACTACATAAAAAGGTGACAGGCCTGTGGCAGATGAGGGCAGCGAGTTCATAGCATGCTCGACCCATGGTAGGTTGTCGGCCCATTTGTTAGGATCATCCTGACATAAGATGCGAAGCTTAGTCTCTACCTCCTGGTTGGCTCGCTCTGACTGGCCATCAGTCTGTGGGTGAAAACCGGAGGACAGGCTCAGAGAGACACCGAGCAGGCCGCAGAACTCCCTCCAAAAACTAGAAACAAATTGGGGACCACGGTCAGAGACAATGTCCTGAGGGAGTCCATGCAGCCTGAAAACCTCCCTGGCCATAATCTGACCAAGGTCCTTAGCTGAAGGGAGTTTTGGCAGAGGAACGAGGTGGACCATCTTGGAAAAGCGGTCCACTACGGTGAGAATGACAGAGTGACCGGCAGAGAGAGGGAGACCAGTAACAAAGTCCATTCCAAGATGAGACCAGGGACGTGAGGGCACAGGGAGAGGTCGGAGTAGACCTGCTGGAGGGCGACGTGAGGGTTTGGCTTGGTTGCATTTATTGCAGGATAGAACAAAGTCCTTAACATCAGATGCTAAGTTCTTCCACCAAAACTGGGACCTGACTACAGTCAGCGTTTTGTTAAGACCAGGATGACAAAAAATGCGAGAGCAATGACACATCTCGAGCACTTCCTTTATTTTATTTTGGGGAACGAAGATTCGACCCTTGGGGCAGCTAGGAGGTGGACCGTGATTTATATGGGCCTGACGCAGCTCTGACTCTAGTCGCGTCATGGCGAGCCGCACCTTCTCAGGAAGGATGAAATCCTTCTCCATAGGAGTGTGACTGGGCTCATCCTCCTCAAGCCGGGACAAGGCATCGGGCTTCAGATTCTTGATTCCAGGTCTGTAGGAGAGAGTAAAGTCAATGCGTGAGAAGAATAGTGCCCACCTGGCCTGCCTGGGACTAAGGCAGTCTTAAGATACTCATGGTTTTTGTGATCCGTCCAAACAGTGAAAGGTTCTTTGGCCCCCTCTAGCCAGTGTCTCCACTCCTCCAGGGCCAACTTGACAGCAAGCAGCTCACATTCCCCCACGTCATAATTCCGTTCAGCGGCAGAGAGACTCTTAGAAAAGAATGCGCACGGGTGCACCTTACCATCACTGCTGCGCTGGCTGAGAATGGCCCCGGCACCAGTGCTGGAAGCATCCACCTCCACAATAAAGGGTTTGATGGGGTCCGGTGAATGTAGGATGGGGGCTGTAGAGAACAAAAGTTTTAATTGTTTGAAAGCGTGATCAGCTGAGTCATTCCAAGTGAACCTGGTCTTAATAGAGGTCAAGGCATGGAGAGGGCTGGCAATAGTGTTGTAATTTTTAATGAACTTTCTATAAAAGTTTGCAAACCCAAGGAACCTCTGCAGCTGTTTGCGGTCCTTGGGGGTCGGCCAATCCAGGACTGCCGAAACCTTGCTGACTTCCATGGCCATCCGGTCGGGGGAGATGATGAATCCCAGGAATGAAGTGGATTTCTGGTGAAATTCACACTTTTCTACTTTAATAAAAAGATTATTCTGCAGCAATCTCAATAATACAGCTCTGACGTGTTTACTGTGGGTACTCAAGTCTTTAGAAAAGATAAGAATGTCGTCAAGATAGACAAAAACGAACTGGTTAATCATGTCTCTCAAAACGTCATTAACTAGGGCCTGAAACACAGCAGGAGCGTTGGTTAGACCAAAAGGCATAACAAGATACTCGTAATGACCATCTGGGGTGTTAAAAGCCGTCTTCCATTCATCCCCTTCACGAATGCGAACCAAATGGTAGGCGTTTCTAAGGTCTAACTTAGTGAAAACAGTGGCCCCTTGAATAAGGTCAAATGCCGATGACATTAGTGGAAGAGGGTATTTGTTCTTAACAGTGATCTTGTTTAACCCTCGATAATCAATGCAAGGTCTCAGAGTTCCGTCCTTCTTGCTGACAAAGATAAAACCTGCTCCAGCAGGTGAGGCAGAAGGGCGAATGATACCAGTCTGTAAAGACTCCTTAATATATTTCTGCATGGTTTTTAATTCAGGATTAGACAAGGAATATAGTCTACCCCGTGGGGGGCTAGTACCAGGCAAAAGATCAATTGTACAGTCATAAGGTCTATGTGGGGGGAGAGAGGTGGCCTTGACCTTGTTAAAAACCTCTCTGAGATCATGATATTCAGCTGGAACTTTTGAAAGGTCTGGATAGGTGACAGCAAAGTCTTCTGGCTGGGGGGGAAGGACTGCCCCGGACAAACAAGAGGAGAGGCATTCCTCAGACCAGCTTATTATTTCTTTACCCCTCCAATTAATGTTTGGGTTATGTCTTTGTAACCATGAAGCCCCCAGGATGATAGGGAGTTGGGGGGATTTAATGACAATAAATTCTACCTCCTCACTATGGTTCCCTCCTAAAGTCAGTCTGACAGGGGCGGTAATGAGGCAAGAGTCACTGAGAGAGTGGCCGTCCAAAGCAAGGATCCTGTGATTTTTGTTAGATTTTATTAGTTCTATCCCTAAAGCCACAGCAAATTGATGGTCGATGAATTCAGTATCAGCACCAGACTCAATAAAAACTGTGACAGATGATGGTCTCTTACCAGCAGGCTGTAGTTCAGCACGGATGGTGAATGGTGAGGAGATCTTCAGGTCTCTGATAGGACTCAGCAGGTGTCCCCTCTCCCCTGCTGAGTCTGGTCTTTTAGTGGGCATTTGGAAACTGGGTGGCTGCTATCTCCGCAGTAGAAACAGAGCCTTAATTTCCTTCTCCGGTCCCTCTCCTCGGGGGTTAGGCGACTTCTGCCTAGCTGCATGGGTTCATCCATCTGTGGGACATTACTGGGGAGGGCAGCTGGCTTAAACGGTGGGAAGGTTCTGGGCTCACCCCAGGACCTGGTGGTTCTTGTGGGTCTGGTCTCCCTCTGGCGTTCTCTCTCCATGAGTCGAAGGTCCACTTGAGAGGCCAAGTCCTCCAGAGCTTGGAGAGACCCGGGATATTCCTGGGTAGCAAGGTGGTCTTTGATGTCCTCCGAGAGACCTTGAAAAAATGCATCGGTTAAGGCTCCATCATTCCAGCAACTATCAGAAGCCACAGCATGAAAGTCAATGATGTAATCTGTTACACGTCTTTTGCCTTGCTTTATAGTGAGGAGTTTACAACCTGCCTCCCTTTCGGGCAAAACTGGGTCAAAAACCCGACATAGTTCCTTTGAAAAGGCAGCAAAGCGTTGGGTGCTGTTGGAACTTCTCTGCCACTCAGAAGTGCCCCACGCCTTAGCCTTACCTGACAGCTGTGAGATAACAAAGGCAACCCGGGCTCGCTCAGTGGGAAAAGAAGAGGGTTGTAGCTGAAAAAGGATCTCACATTGAGTCAGAAAAGGTCGGCACTGATCAGGTTCACCCCGGAAACGTTCGGGGGGCGTCAGACAAGGCTCCATGGTGGGTGCAGGAGTCTGAACGATAGGAGCAGGATTCGGTGAAGAGACTGTTTGGTTTAAAGCTTTAAGGCCGCACACAAGATCCTGAATATTAGATTCCAGTCTAATAATAGCCCCCTCAACACCAGAACGCCAATCCTGAGTCGGTGCTGGATCCATTTGGCCAGATTATTCTGTAATGGGTCTGTAAGGATCAGCACAAAACCTGACTCAAAAA
>NW_023622217.1:0-4913 GCF_014905685.2 Nematolebias whitei
ATTCTGTAATGGGTCTGTAAGGATCAGCACAAAACCTGACTCAAAAATATATTTAAAAATGTTTATTTAACAAAGGCGGCGTCTGGTGGATTCGGGCCTCGGTTCTGGTCCAATCTTCTGGGGCAGGAGTTGGGCTGAGGCAGGAAACAATCCAGGGACGTAGCAGGGGTCGAGATCCAGGACCTGTGTGAGCAGGCAAAAAGATCCAAAAAGGAGAATCCGTGGTCGTTGTCAAAGAGGGGAGCAAGGTCGTACCGTGTAAGCTGCAGGCGTGGTATCCAGACAAGGGCAAGACAAGGCGAGGAGTCGAGAACAAAGCTGTGGTCATGAACAAAGAAACTGTGGACGAGGACTGCTGGATAATTTACTTGCTGTGAGGCTTTCAATAATCTGGCACCTTGCTGTGGCAAAAGTTGAGTTTATAAGGGCTGGCAACAGGTGTAGAGCATAAGCACTGATTACTGTGAGCAGGGAGGATCAGGCAGACAGGCTGCACAGGGTTGATTGACAGGCAGCTAGAAATGACAGAGGGGAACTGGCCAGAGTAGAGCATAAACCCAAAGCTGATCAGAGGAGCAGAACATGATAAATGTGTGGCAGGGGTCCAAACATGACAGAGCCCCCTCCCTACGGCCCATCTCCCGAAGGGCCGTCAGGTTGGTCAGGGTGGGCACGGTGAAAAGCCCTAATCAGGGACTTGTCGAGAATGTGGCGACTGGGGACCCAGGAACGCTCCTCGGGGCCATAACCCTCCCAATCTACCAAATACTGGATACCCCGACCCCACTGTCTGGAGCGGATGAGTCTTCTGACAGTGAAAATCTGGGGCACCATCAATGAAACGGGGGGGAGGAGGGGGTCCGGTGGAGGGCCCAAAGTGAGACTGAAAAAAAGGCTTAAGGCGAGAGACGTGGAAAGTGGGGTGGATGCGCATGGTACGAGGAAGCTGAAGACGGGCTGCCACGGGGTTGATGATCTTACTGATTGGGAAAGGACCGATAAACCGGGGTGCCAACTTCTTGGAATCTACCCGCAGGGGTAGATCTTTCGTGGACAGCCAGACCTTCTGGCCTACTTTGTAATCAGGTTGGACAGAGCGCCTCTTGTTGGCCCCTCTGGCATATATTGCGTTAGCCCTCAGGAGTGCCCTCCTGGCTCTTCTCCAAATCCGCTGACATCGTAGGGCAGCCCTGTGGGCGGATGGCACCCGAACCTCTTGTTCTTGAATGGAGAACACTGGTGGTTGGAACCCATTAACTACATAAAAAGGTGACAGGCCTGTGGCAGATGAGGGCAGCGAGTTCATAGCATGCTCGACCCATGGTAGGTTGTCGGCCCATTTGTTAGGATCATCCTGACATAAGATGCGAAGCTTAGTCTCTACCTCCTGGTTGGCTCGCTCTGACTGGCCATCAGTCTGTGGGTGAAAACCGGAGGACAGGCTCAGAGAGACACCGAGCAGGCCGCAGAACTCCCTCCAAAAACTAGAAACAAATTGGGGACCACGGTCAGAGACAATGTCCTGAGGGAGTCCATGCAGCCTGAAAACCTCCCTGGCCATAATCTGACCAAGGTCCTTAGCTGAAGGGAGTTTTGGCAGAGGAACGAGGTGGACCATCTTGGAAAAGCGGTCCACTACGGTGAGAATGACAGAGTGACCGGCAGAGAGAGGGAGACCAGTAACAAAGTCCATTCCAAGATGAGACCAGGGACGTGAGGGCACAGGGAGAGGTCGGAGTAGACCTGCTGGAGGGCGACGTGAGGGTTTGGCTTGGTTGCATTTATTGCAGGATAGAACAAAGTCCTTAACATCAGATGCTAAGTTCTTCCACCAAAACTGGGACCTGACTACAGTCAGCGTTTTGTTAAGACCAGGATGACAAAAAATGCGAGAGCAATGACACATCTCGAGCACTTCCTTTATTTTATTTTGGGGAACGAAGATTCGACCCTTGGGGCAGCTAGGAGGTGGACCGTGATTTATCTGGGCCTGACGCAGCTCTGACTCTAGTCGCGTCATGGCGAGCCGCACCTTCTCAGGAAGGATGAAATCCTTCTCCATAGGAGTGTGACTGGGCTCATCCTCCTCAAGCCGGGACAAGGCATCGGGCTTCAGATTCTTGATTCCAGGTCTGTAGGAGAGAGTAAAGTCAATGCGTGAGAAGAATAGTGCCCACCTGGCCTGCCTGGGACTAAGGCAGTCTTAAGATACTCATGGTTTTTGTGATCCGTCCAAACAGTGAAAGGTTCTTTGGCCCCCTCTAGCCAGTGTCTCCACTCCTCCAGGGCCAACTTGACAGCAAGCAGCTCACATTCCCCCACGTCATAATTCCGTTCAGCGGCAGAGAGACTCTTAGAAAAGAATGCGCACGGGTGCACCTTACCATCACTGCTGCGCTGGCTGAGAATGGCCCCGGCACCAGTGCTGGAAGCATCCACCTCCACAATAAAGGGTTTGATGGGGTCCGGTGAATGTAGGATGGGGGCTGTAGAGAACAAAAGTTTTAATTGTTTGAAAGCGTGATCAGCTGAGTCATTCCAAGTGAACCTGGTCTTAATAGAGGTCAAGGCATGGAGAGGGCTGGCAATAGTGTTGTAATTTTTAATGAACTTTCTATAAAAGTTTGCAAACCCAAGGAACCTCTGCAGCTGTTTGCGGTCCTTGGGGGTCGGCCAATCCAGGACTGCCGAAACCTTGCTGACTTCCATGGCCATCCGGTCGGGGGAGATGATGAATCCCAGGAATGAAGTGGATTTCTGGTGAAATTCACACTTTTCTACTTTAATAAAAAGATTATTCTGCAGCAATCTCAATAATACAGCTCTGACGTGTTTACTGTGGGTACTCAAGTCTTTAGAAAAGATAAGAATGTCGTCAAGATAGACAAAAACGAACTGGTTAATCATGTCTCTCAAAACGTCATTAACTAGGGCCTGAAACACAGCAGGAGCGTTGGTTAGACCAAAAGGCATAACAAGATACTCGTAATGACCATCTGGGGTGTTAAAAGCCGTCTTCCATTCATCCCCTTCACGAATGCGAACCAAATGGTAGGCGTTTCTAAGGTCTAACTTAGTGAAAACAGTGGCCCCTTGAATAAGGTCAAATGCCGATGACATTAGTGGAAGAGGGTATTTGTTCTTAACAGTGATCTTGTTTAACCCTCGATAATCAATGCAAGGTCTCAGAGTTCCGTCCTTCTTGCTGACAAAGAAAAAACCTGCTCCAGCAGGTGAGGCAGAAGGGCGAATGATACCAGTCTGTAAAGACTCCTTAATATATTTCTGCATGGTTTTTAATTCAGGATTAGACAAGGAATATAGTCTACCCCGTGGGGGGCTAGTACCAGGCAAAAGATCAATTGTACAGTCATAAGGTCTATGTGGGGGGAGAGAGGTGGCCTTGACCTTGTTAAAAACCTCTCTGAGATCATGATATTCAGCTGGAACTTTTGAAAGGTCTGGATAGGTGACAGCAAAGTCTTCTGGCTGGGGGGGAAGGACTGCCCCGGACAAACAAGAGGAGAGGCATTCCTCAGACCAGCTTATTATTTCTTTACCCCTCCAATTAATGTTTGGGTTATGTCTTTGTAACCATGAAGCCCCCAGGATGATAGGGAGTTGGGGGGATTTAATGACAATAAATTCTACCTCCTCACTATGGTTCCCTCCTAAAGTCAATCTGACAGGGGCGGTAATGAGGCAAGAGTCACTGAGCGAGTGGCCGTCCAAAGCAAGGATCCTGTGATTTTTGTTAGATTTTATTAGTTCTATCCCTAAAGCCACAGCAAATTGATGGTCGATGAATTCAGTATCAGCACCAGACTCAATAAAAACTGTGACAGATGATGGTCTCTTACCAGCAGGCTGTAGTTCAGCACGGATGGTGAATGGTGAGGAGATCTTCAGGTCTCTGATAGGACTCAGCAGGTGTCCCCTCTCCCCTGCTGAGTCTGGTCTTTTAGTGGGCATTTGGAAACTGGGTGGCTGCTATCTCCGCAGTAGAAAAAGAGCCTTAATTTCCTTCTCCGGTCCCTCTCCTCGGGGGTTAGGCGACTTCTGCCTAGCTGCATGGGTTCATCCATCTGTGGGACATTACTGGGGAGGGCAGCTGGCTTAAATGGTGGGAAGGTTCTGGACTCACCCCAGGACCTGGTGGTTCTTGTGGGTCTGGTCTCCCTCTGGCGTTCTCTCTCCATGAGTCGAAGGTCCACTTGAGAGGCCAAGTCCTCCAGAGCTTGGAGAGACCCGGGATATTCCTGGGTAGCAAAGTGGTCTTTGATGTCCTCCGAGAGACCTTGAAAAATGCATCGGTTAAGGCTCCATCATTCCAGCAACTATCAGAAGCCACAGCATGAAAGTCAATGATGTAATCTGTTACACGTCTTTTGCCTTGCTTTATAGTGAGGAGTTTACGACCTGCCTCCCTTTCGGGCAAAACTGGGTCAAAAACCTGACATAGTTCCTTTGAAAAGGCAGCAAAGCGTTGGGTGCTGTTGGAACTTCTCTGCCACTCAGAAGTGCCCCACGCCTTAGCCTTACCTGACAGCTGTGAGATAACAAAGGCAACCCGGGCTCGCTCAGTGGGAAAAGAAGAGGGTTGTAGCTGAAAAAGGATCTCACATTGAGTCAGAAAAGGTCGGCACTGATCAGGTTCACCCCGGAAACGTTCGGGGGGCGTCAGACAAGGCTCCATGGTGGGTGCAGGAGTCTGAACGATAGGAGCAGGATTCGGTGAAGAGACTGTTTGGTTTAAAGCTTTAAGGCCGCACACAAGATCCTGAATATTAGATTCCAGTCTAATAATAGCCCCCTCAACACCAGAACGCCAATCCTGAGTCGGTGCTGGATCCATTTGGCCAGATTATTCTGTAATGGGTCTGTAAGGATCAGCACAAAACCTGACTCAAAAA
>NW_023622218.1:0-260 GCF_014905685.2 Nematolebias whitei
AATACAGAGAACAGTTCCCGAGACAGCAAGGGACACAGTACAGGGAAAGACCACCAAGGCAGTCAGAGCCACAATATAGGGACCAACAACCAAAACGATTTTCAGCTCCAGCTTCAAACTCCACACCACAGAAACGGGGTAAATACCTACCCCCGGAAGAATATGCAAAACTGACCCCAGAAGAAAAAAGAGCCCTCCATGAATCCCATGAGAAAGGGAGTGGGGGGCCAGCTAAATAATGGCAGATAGGTTGCGGGTCA
>NW_023622218.1:360-4912 GCF_014905685.2 Nematolebias whitei
CGAGATCTACACTAAAGTAGAGGGAGAACCTTACCTAATAGATTCCGGAGCAGAGGTGTCTATGACCCGCAGGAACCTAAAAACAGTAGGACACCTAACAGTTCAGTTAGCAAACGGAAAAATTGAAACAATGCCTTACGGGTTATGGCAAGGAATTGTGTGGATAAAAGGGCCTTATAACCTTATGACAATTACTGATCTGAAAGAACTAAATAAACCAAAAAAGAACCGAAGAGCCTTAAACAGAAGGTTAGAGAAGTTAAAATCTAGGCTAGTAAAAATAGGGTTCCCACACAAACAAGGTGAGTCCGAAGACTGGTATAAACCTGTAAATATCCCTGAAGTGACAAAACAAAAAATAGATGAGAGTGACTTCTCCCCGGCTGGGAAAGAGAAGTTAGAACAAATACTAGAGAAAGCCTCAATAGCCAGATTTAAAAATGATTGCGGAGACCTAGGCCCAAAGTTTGTACATATAATCGAAGGAGGAGTACACCCGCCCGTAAGACAATATCCTCTAAATCCAGGAGCAGTTGCAGAAATGAACAAAATTGTGAAAGAATTAGGAGCGTTAGGAATTATTAGAGAAGAAACAAACCCCATAACTAACAGCCCAATCCAGGCAGTTAAGAAACCCGAATCAGCAGGAGGAGGGTGGCGACCAGTGATTAATTTTAAAGCCCTTAACAGACGAACAGTAGCCAACAGAGCGAGCCTAATCAACCCGCAGGGCACCCTAAAAACTCTGCAAGTAAAAAAGTACAAATCTTGCATCGATTTAGCAAATGGATTCTTCTCTCTTAGGCTGGCAAAACAATCACAGGGAAAGACAACTTTTACCCATCAAGGAAAAAGTTATGTTTGGCAACGATTACCACAGGGATATAAAAACTCTCCTAACGTATTCCAGTCAGTCGTGATGGACGTGCTCAAAGACTTAGGCGCCACAATTTACATCGACGATGTGTTTATCGCAGATGACACAGAGGAAGAGCACCTGGAGAGGTTAGCTAAAGTGGTGCAGCGAGTCACAGAGGCAGGATTGAAACTGAATTTGAAAAAATGCCAGCTTGGACAGTTCCAAGTTAATTATTTAGGGTTTCAAGTGACAGCAGACCTAGGACTCTCGGAAGGGTATAGGGAGAAACTCGAGCAAATTCAGCCTCCTGAGTCAGAGAATGACTTACAGAAGATCTTAGGGCTGTGTAATTATGTGAGAGATCATGTCCCTAACTATCAGAGATACGCCAAACCACTGTATGCCTGCCTAAAGAAAAAAGAAAATGACAGTCAAACGAATAGCAAGAAATTATGGGTCTGGACAGCAGAAAATCAACAGGACTTAGAAGAACTTAGGAAAAAGATTCAGGAAGCAGTAAGGCTAGAACCAAGAAGCCTAATGACAAAACTCATAGCTGAAGTCAGCTGCGACAGTGATGATGCCATGATAGCCGTAAAGAACGAAAACGGTGGATTAGTCACTCTATGGAGGTACACCTTGACCTCAGTAGAGAAAAAGTTTCCTCAGGAAGAAAAAGAGCTAGCAGTGCTTGCTAGATACTGGGGGACATTAAAAGATTTGGCCCAGGGGCAGCCTATTAGAGTAGTGACACAAAGCCAAGTGCACAAGTATCTCAGAAAAGGGACAATAGAAAGTACCAAAGCTACTAACACAAGGTGGGGTAGATGGGAAGATATTCTATTAGATCCCGATTTGGAGATAGGCCCTGCACAGCCAGTGAGTAAAAAAGCAGCCAAAGAAGTGCCCGAAGAACCGAAGCAGCACGACTGGACTCTCTACACGGATGGATCCAAAAAAGGGTCAGATCAGGTAGCACACTGGGGATTTATCCTCAAATATCAGGGGAACGAGTGCTGCCGTAGAAGGGGGAGAGTTCAGGGAAGTGCACAAACAGGAGAAGTTACGGCAGTACTCGAAGGGCTACTAGAATTAACTCACAAGAGCATAAGAACAGCTAAAGTAGTGACAGACAGCCACTATTGTGCACAAGCTCTAAATGAGGATTTAGCCATCTGGGAAGAAAATGGATTTGAAAGCGCCAAGGGCAAAGTGGTAGCTGACCATGACTTGTGGAAGAAAATAGCTGAAATTAGGCTAAATCTGAAGTTAGAAGTAGAGCACCAAAAGGCCCACACTAGAGAAGGAAAATACTGGCAAGGCAACGAAGAAGTTGACCGTTATGTACAACAGAGAAAAATAGTCTTTGTCGGGATCGAGGAGTGGGACAGAACCTCCGAAGGTCGGAGAGTCCCAGAGAAGTACGTGGAGCAGGTTGTACGGGGCGTGCATGAGGGTCTAGGTCATGCAGGCGTACAGCCCACACGTAAGGAGTTGGAGTGTCAGGAGCTCAGGGTCCCGTTGAAACAGGTCCGCAAGGTGTTGCAAAACTGTGATGTATGTGGTCAATACAACGCAGGAAGGCGAGGGCACCGAGTGGATGGACAAACCATCAAAAGTACCACACCATGGGGTTCAGTATGCATGGATGTAGCTGGGCCTATGGGAGTCACAGGCAAGAAAGGAGAGAAATACCTTCTAGTGCTGGTAGACTCGATGTCAGGGTACGTGGTGGTGAAACCAGCTAGAAAAGCTAATGGCAACAGTGTTGTTAGTATGCTGGAACAAGTCTGTGGGTCGTTAGGAGTTCCAAAAGAGTTGAGAACCGATAATGGGACGCACTTCCGCAATGCACAGGTAGATCACTGGTGTCAGACTTTTGGAGTCATGCGCGTTTATTCGCCTCCTTACACACCTCAAGCCAATGGAGTAGCAGAAAGAGCCATAGGATTAGTCAAAAATTGGATAGCTAAAAATGCTAATACCGAAGAATGGAGTACTAAAACTGTGGAGATAGGGCAAGCCTTGAATGACAGGAGACGAGCTAGTAGACCCTCCCCCTCAGAAGAGCTCAACCAACGACGGTTTAGCACGCTTGAAGTTAGGCGGAGCTCTGAGGATAAAGAGGAACAGTCAGACTCTGAGGCCCCATTCAGGGTAGGACAGAAGGTGTGGGTCAGAGCACAGGATCACCCATCAGCAGTTGCAGTGAAGCCCAAATATAACACCACAGACAGAGTGAGAAAAGTGTTAGATAAAAACATAGTTGAGCTAGAGAAGAAAGGGATCCAAGGAATAGAGCAACTGAAGCCAATTCCTAGCTAGTTGAAACCAGAAACCAGAGTATGGCCACAGAACCAAGCACCATGCTCCCCTATATTAGACTGGCCACTATATGCGGGGGAGTGATACTAAGAAGAACAGTCTCAGGGCTTTGGACGGGTAGGGCCTTGAGCACATTGGAATATGCAAAGAAAGGATACCTGTCAAAGGAAGGAGAAACCTTCAGGTGGAGCTTGCTGGAGAACAATTGTACGCTCTGCCTGAAACCAAGTGGATTACCTCTTCTCTGGGAAGGACCAGGGAGAGAGAAGCCCATCAAGCCTAAAACAAACAAGATGGACGCACGACAGCTGCAAATAAAACCTGTAAAGGTGATGGACGCATTCATTTGTGGAGAATGCAGGATTACCACATTACCTCGAGCAACTATCATCACACAATGGGACAAAAGCGGCAAAGGCCCACAAGATTGTGCATGCGAGTGGGATGGAACCGAAGTAAAATACTGTTCAGCCTGTGACACACAGATGGAGGAAGGCCAACTACTGCACTCTGAGAGGGCAATGGGCTGGCAAGTAAGGAGGTATCACAGTCCCCTCAAATCTTTCAAGGCTCAACTTGATGAGGAGGAAACCAAGACCTCGGAGGGATCCCTGACTGAACAGCAGTATGACCAAGAACTCATCTACAGCTCTCTAAAGGTAACACCTTTAGCCCCACCATTATATCCAGAACTAAGAGAACTAGAAGAAAGAAAAGAAAGACAGCAGCACAGGAAAAAGTTAAATCCCAGAAATTTGCTTGAGCAGGCTGTGCAACAAGCCTGGCCCTATGATTCTTCGAGGGGCAAGAAAAGGAATGCCCCCCTCGGCACTCAGCAGTTCCCCTTAGTTTTTAGAGTACTTCGAAACCAAACAGGCGCAGGGAGCAAAAAAGAAGAAGCAGGCATGTTACCTGACGAAGAAACCGGTGAGGCTAGACAGAGAAGCTGGACAGGGCCCTGGGAATTAACAACATGGGCTCAGCTGATTACGGAGGTAATTATGAACCAGGAAGTCCCCCTGGTGCCCCTGCCAGACGTCCCCCGAGAGACCGGAACCAGACGTAATAACTTGTACTATTATACTACTAGTCTGGATGGATGGGCCAGGCACGAAGCTAAACCCATGCAGAAAACAGTCGAATTCTTAGTAACCCCTGAAGCTTGGGAGAGGAAAGGAGTGCTTCAGATCCCTGGAACTGCTGCACAGAGGGCAGGAACACCCACAAAGCCCGACTCCACCCAGAGGGTTAAAGTTTCCGTGCAGATGGTCATTGCACCATACCAAGGAGTGTACTCGGTGGGAGCCACAGTCCACCCGATCCAGGAAGAAGGAACGTGCTTGGTGGGAGCCACAGCCCACCCGATTA
>NW_023622219.1:0-4912 GCF_014905685.2 Nematolebias whitei
TTCAGGAGTTGGGGGTAAGTAGCCGGGGGGTCCACGTGGGACTGCATGAAAGAAGTAGCCCAACGTAGAGCGTTACCTTTGAGCAGGTTAATGAAATAGATAATCTTTGCAGAGTCTGTGCTGTAGAGAGACGGGGCTCCCTCGAAAACGAGTCGGCACTGCAGCAGGAAACCCCCACATTGGTCGGGGTCTCCGGAGAACAGCTCAGACGGTTTGACGAGCAGCTGTGGACCATGAAAAGTTGCGACAGGCGTCTCACGAGGAACGCTGGGGGCAGGCATGTCGGACGGATCTGGAGGAAGAGGAGGTAGAAGTTGCTGGTTTAAGGAGTAAATCATACCTCCGAGTTCCTGCATGTTGGACTGGGCTGCACGTTGCTGGGACAGAACCTGTTGCAACATGGTCTCCAGTCTGGAGATCCGTTCCACCTGTGAGATGGTGGTCGCCTGTTCGCTCCCGGTCTCATTCTGGGTCTGTTTTGGCTGGAGCATTTCTGTCATAACCGAGGGGAACCCAGATTTGTATGAGACCCGGAACGAGACAGACTCAGGTGGAATACAAAGAAAACGGTGTTTATTTACAAGGTGAGAAACAACAGTTCAGGTACAGCTCCTCTGCAGCTCCTGGAGGAGGTAGAGGAGCAGAGTCAGGACGAGGCAGAGTTCCAAAAAGGTTGAATGATTGTTTTCTGTGAATCTCTTACAGTTTGATCCAGAGGTGGGGTCCAGTCCTCCGGGGAGCTCCAGAGAGAGAGTCCAGCGGCTGGCAGGGCAGGCACTGGCCGGATTAGAGGCACCAGGCAAAGGAATCCAGGCGCAGGAGAGAACAAACCAAGGAGAGACCCAAGGGGGTCAGCAAACCAGGAACAGGTCTCGAGGAGGTCCAGGGGACCCAGAACAGGACACGAGGAGTCCAGAATCAAAGGATCACAAGGGGCCCTTTGAACAAGCCGAGGAATCAGGATTACTAGGAACAAGAGAACAAAGGTTAGTACTAGGAAGACTAAGCCTAAAAGGCTTGAAGCACAACTACCATGAAAGGTGATATGCTCCAGCGAAGAGTAGCACTGGACTGCAGCCTTTTGTAGTAGGAGAGCCTCCTCAGTCTGATGGCCGTCAGGTGTGATTAATTAGCGGCCATCTTGGAGGAGGAGCTGCAGGCAGTGGTACTCTTACAGTACCCCCCCCTCAAGAATCGCCTCCCGGCGACCTGAGGCGCTTGTCGGGATGATCCTTGAAGAAGGAGGTGATGAGGCTGGGGTCGAGGATGAAGGATCGGGGGATCCATGACCTCTCCTCAGGACCGTACCCCTCCCAATCGACGAGGTACTGGAATCCTCGGCCCCTGCGTCGCACGTCGCGGATAGATCGGACCGTGAACGCAGGGTGGTTGTCGATCAGGCGGGGTGGAGGAGGGGGGTCAGAGGGAGGACACAGAGGGCTGGTGAGGACTGGCTTGACCTGGGACACATGGAAGGTCGGGTGGATCCTCATGGACCTAGGGAGCTGCAGCCTCACCGCAGAGGGGCCGATGAGCTGGGTGATGGGGAATGGGCCGATGAAGCGTGGAGCCATCTTGCGGGGGGGTGTCCTTGAGAGGAATGTCCCGGGTGGACAGCCACACTTCTTGGCCCACCTGGTAGACAGGAGCCGAGGAACGTTGACGGTCAGCGGCAGTCTTCATCTGGGCGGCCGTGCGGAGGAGTGCGGACCGCACCTGGCGCCAGACCCTGCGGCACCGTCAGAAATGGTGTTGCACGGAAGGGACCGCGCAGTCCACCTCTTGGCCGGGGAACAGAGGAGGCAGGTAGCCTAAGGAGGCTTCGAAAGGAGATAGGTTGGTGGCGGTGGAGCGATGGGTGTTGTGGGCGTACTCAACCCAAGCCAAATGGTGACTCCAGGCTGACGGGTCCTTCTCTGCCATGCAGCGCAGGATGGACTCCAGTTCTTGGTTGGCCCGTTCAGCCTGGCCATTCGACTGTGGGTGGTAGCCCGAGGTGAGACTGGTGGTGGCCCCCAATGTCTTGCAGAAAGAGCGCCAAACCTGGGACACGAACTGTGGGCCACGGTCTGACACGATGTCCGAGGGGATACCGTGCAGTCGAACCACGTGCTGCGTCAGCAGGTGCGCTGTCTCCATCGCAGAGGGGAGCTTGGACAGAGGAATGAAATGGACCGCTTTGGAGAAGCGATCGATAATGGTTAGTATGACTGTGTTACCTTCAGAGGGTGGGAGTCCGGTAACAAAGTCCATAGAGATGTGGGACCATGGACGGCTCGGGGTGGGCAGAGGTTGCAGGAAGCCGGAGGGAGGTTGGGTGCCCGTCTTATTGCGGGTGCACGTGGGACAGGCAGCAACGAACTCTCTTATATCCGCAGACATGGTTGGCCACCAGAAGTGAGTCCTGGCCAGGGAGATCATGCGGGTGGAACCTGGATGACATGAGAGTTTAATGTTGTGAATCCAGTGTAGTACCTTTGGACGCAGAGCAGTAGGCACGAACAAGGTTCCAGGGGGGCCACCACCAGGGTCCGGTTCCACCTTCCAGGCCTCCCGGATTTCCTCTTCGATGGGCCACGTGAGGGCCCCAACGATGCAGGTGGAGGGAAGGATGGTCTCCTCGGTCTCCGTGTCGTCAGGGGGGGCGAACTGGCGAGACAGTGCGTCCGGCTTGACGTTCTTGGAGCCGGGCCTAAAGGTGAGAACGTAGTTGAACCTGGTAAAAAACAGTGACCAACGTGCCTGGCGGGGGTTCAGGCGTTTAGCGTCCCGCAGATAAGTTAAGTTTTTATGGTCAGTCCAAATCAAAAACGGGGTCTCCGTGCCCTCCAGCCAGTGCCGCCATTCCTCCAATGCCAGCTTAACTGCCAAGAGTTCACGGTTTCCCACGTCGTAGTTTCGCTCTGCTTGGGATAAACGTTTGGAAAAGAAAGCGCAGGGATGGACCTTGTTGTCCTCCAAGGATCGTTGAGACAGCACTGCCCCTACCCCAGTGTCTGATGCGTCCACTTCTAAGATAAACTGTCTGCGTGGATCAGGGTGAGAGAGGATGGGTGCAGACGAAAATAAAGTTTTTAATTTTAAGAAAGCAGTTTCGGCCTCAGGTGACCAGATAAATGGTCTGGAGGTGGAGGTGAGCTGGGAAAGAGGGGCAGCCACTCGACTATAATTTTTAATAAATCGTCTATAAAAGTTAGCGAAGCCCAGGAAGCGTTGTAATTGTTTCCTGGACTCGGGTCTAGGCCACTCGACCACAGCTTTAGTTTTTTCTGGGTCGGTCCTGCAGTGGCCCTCCCCAAAAATGAAGCCAAGGAAAGGAACCGATGAGACGTTAAATTGGCACTTCTCGGCCTTAACAAATAACTGGTTCTCCAGTAACCTCTGGAGAACCCTCCTTACCTGTTCCACATGCAGAGCGGGGTCACGGGAAAAAATAAGGATGTCGTCCAAATAAACAAACACAAAATCGCCGATGAAGTCGCGCAAAACATCGTTCACTAGGGCCTGAAAAACCGCGGGGGCATTTGTTAAACCAAAAGGCATAACTAAATATTCAAAATGGCCGAGGGGAGTTTTAAATGCTGTTTTCCACTCGTCGCCCTCTCTTATGCGAACGAGGTGGTAGGCATTTCTTAAATCCAATTTAGTAAACACTGTGGCGGATTGCAATTGTTCATGTAGGGAATTGATTAAAGGGAGAGGATACTTGTTCTTTACAGTAATATTGTTCAAAGCGCGGTAGTCGATGCAGGGACGTAAAGTCTTATCTTTTTTAGAAACAAAAAAGAAACCTGCACCGACAGGAGACGTGGAGGGGCGAATGATACCGGAGTCGAGGGACTCGTTAATATATTTCTTCATAGAGTCCCTCTCAGGACCTGAGAGATTGAAAAGTCGACTAGACGGCAAGGGGGCGCCAGGGAGCAAGTCAACGGCGCAGTCGTAGGGACGGTGAGGAGGGAGTGACAAGGCTCTTTGTTTACTAAACGCCGCCGCAAGGTCGTGGTAGGCAGGGGAACAGCGGAGAGATCTACTTTCTCACTAGGAGAAGTGACCACTGGCTGCCCGGCGATCGCAGAGCGCAGACAGTTCTGGAAGCACTTATTGCTCCACTTCTCAACACGTCCCAGCTCCCAATTTATGTCTGGGTTGTGCGCTTTTAGCCAGGGGAAGCCTAAAATTATCTGAGAAACCGAGGAGTCGAATACAAAAAAGTCAGTCATCTCGTGGTGGTTGCCAGAGATGATAACATGAAGCTCGATAGTTTTTTGTTGGACGAGCGCCAACGTTTTACCGGTTACGCCCGAAACAGAAATAGAAGGAATCTCGCGAGTGGGGAAAGAATATTTGGCAACCAGGTCCGAACTGATTAGATTTTGTTCGGCGCCCGAGTCAACCAAGGCCAATAAGGAAACACGAGAATTATTTATTTGAATAACTGTGGGCAAGAGGAGTTTAAAGGGGGAGGTAAGAGCTGAGTTACCCACCAGTATCTCCCACTTTACTGGTGGGCTCGCTCGTTTCCCCGAAACGGGCAGAGAGGTAAATAATGACCGGGGTTGCCACAGTACATGCAGAGGTTAGCGTTTCTACGGCGCTCTCGCTCTTCAAACGTCAACCGTGTTCGCCCGATCTGCATGGGTTCTGGTTCAGGAGGCACGAAAAAATTGTTCTGAGGAGACAAACAAGAAGAATTAGTACCCGGGGGCGTCTTCAAAAGATGATTTTCTTTTGAAGTTTTAAAATAACGAGGTTCACCTGAAGGGGCCGCGAACCCGGAAGTGGAAGGTTTCTGGGAGTTGTAGTCCCGTTCTCGCCTCCGCTCCCGGAAACGGTCATCAATGGAAATGGCCAAATCGACAAGTTGGTCAAACCCTTCCGGTTCGTCTCGTGCGGCGATTTGGTCTTTTAT
>NW_023622220.1:0-4911 GCF_014905685.2 Nematolebias whitei
ACTGTGGGATTCCTGGTTTCCCTCTGTCTGTTTGTGTCTGTTTGTCACCTTCCCTCCACAGCTAATCACCCAACTCGTCACACCTGCCACCAATCTGAGGAGTACTGCTACTCACCTACTTAAGCAGCTGCCAGCCTCCTCTCCAATGCTGGGACATCTTCTGACAATCGGACCTTCCACGGCCTGGTTCATTCTGGTCCTCCCTAGGACTTCTCCCACCACTGGAACTCCTTCCTGTGGACCTTTGATGTCTCGTCTCCAGCAACAACATCCACCACTCTGTCTGGGTCAACCTGCTACTCTCCTCTGGATTCCTCCTCACACCCAGGATCCCACTCTTTGCTCCTCCTCAACCATCTCCTGCAACAATAACAAGTAAGGATCAATTCTTGATTAATCAATCATCATCATCATCTACCAAGAGGATATATATTCACCGTCTCTCCCCTTCCCTTACAGCTGTTCGAGTTTTTATCTTCACCTGTAAATAAATAACACTTACCTTTTTACCTGCCTCGTGTCCTTGCTTCCTTGGTCTGCTACTTTGGGGGTCGACGTTGTATAAACCTGATAGTATGTCCCAGCCAATGGACCCCCCAGGCAAGACTGAGGAAGTAAGGGCTCAGTTAGGGCCACAAGGAAACTTTGACAATCTCGCTCTAACATTACAGCAGATTATTGCTCAACAGCAAACCACCCAAGACAACCTTCTGGAATTGGGGAGCATGGTGGCTTCACTACAGAAGGGGAGGACGTCGCAGCTTCACTCCCCCGAACCATTGGCTAAACCTGTTGGAGCTTCCCCTAGAGAACCAGACGTTCGACCTTCCGAGTTTTTTGAAGGTAATACACGAAAGTGTGGGGGCTTTATTCTTCAGTGCGAACTTGCATTTAAAAGAGCCCCAGTTACCTACGACTCAGATTTTTCACGCATTACTTACATTGTTAGCGCTCTGAAGAGCGAGGCACTACAATGGGCGCAAGCCTACCTCCGCCGACGCTCCGTCGAAAACTTGACATATTCCACTTTCTTAAAAGACTTTCTCCAGGTGTTCGATCACCCTCTCCAACAGGAGGAAGCTGCCCAGAAATTATTTTCCTTACGTCAAGGGAAAGAGACGGTGGCGAAATTCTCAATCCACTTCCGCATCCTCGCCGAAGAGTCCGGATGGGATGAAAGGGCGCTCTGCAGTGCGTTCATAAGGGCCCTTGACCGCCAGATTAAGGACAAAATGATTACTGGTGAGATCCCTTCCCTCTTAAACGACGTTATTTCTCTAGCTATACGCATCGATAACCGTGTTCGGGAGAACCTGCTCGAAGCGGACTTCAACTCCCGTGAGCCTCTCGCTTCCAGAAGCCCCGCCTTCTCTACTCCCGAGCTGGTTTCCGAAGAGGAGCCGATGCAGGTCGGAAAGACCCGACTCTCTCAGGAAGAGCGACAGCGACGTCATGAGGCGAAGGCATGTATGTACTGTGGAGGACAAGGTCACACAATTAAGACATGCAGGTTACGGGTAAAAGCCAACGCCTGCCAGTAAGTAAGGAGATACTGGTGGGCAATACTTCTTTTTCTCCTAAGAACTTTACCCTACCTGTTATTCTCTGTCTAACTTCTGAAAATCACCCTGTGCAGGCACTAGTCGACTCGGGCGCTGAACAGAGCCTTATCAGCAGGGACCTCGTGGAGGAATTACAGATTCCCACAACAGGGTTGGATCCACCCATATCCGTCACCGCTATTACTGGACAAAACATCTCGTCTATTTCATCTAAGACAGTAAAAATAAATTTTGTGGTCTCAGGAAATCACAGAGAAATGGGTGAGTTCTTTGTGTTTGATTCTCCCACATCACAACTCATATTGGGATACCCTTGGTTAAGGATTCACAACCCCCACATTAACTGGGCTGAAAACAGGATTGAAAAATGGGGAGAGGAATGTTCATTAAAATGCCTCCGTTCCGCCATTTCTCCCAGTTCTCCTCCTCCAGTGAAGAAAGAGGAGATTGATTTTTCCAAAATCCCTATCCTCTACCATTCTTTAGCACCGGTTTTCAGTAAACAACTAGCCTTATCTTTGCCACGTCACAGACACTATGATTGTGCGATCGATTTACTGGCTGGAGCCCCGCTACCCGCTAGTAGATTGTTTAACATATCTGGTCCTGAGAGAGCCTCCATGAAGGATTATATCGAAGACTCTCTTAAATCTGGCATTATTCGCCCATCCACGTCTCCACTTGGAGCTGGGTTCTTTTTTGTCACAAAGAAGGACAAAACCCTTCGTCCATGTATAGACTATCGGGGCCTGAATCAAATCACTATCAAGAATAAATATCCTCTACCTCTCATCGACTCCGTTTACGAACAATTACAAGGTGCTACAATATTCACAAAACTGGACCTCCGTAATGCCTATCACCTAGTCCGTATTCGTAAGGGGGACGAGTGGAAAACTGCTTTCAAGACACCCCTTGGACATTTTGAATATCTGGTCATGCCTTTTGGCTTGACCAACGCTCCAGCAGTTTTTCAGGCCCTTGTCAACGACGTCCTACGTGATTTTCTCCAAGTCTTCGTGTTCGTCTACCTAGATGATATATTAATCTATTCTAAAGACGAGGCACAACACACCCAACACGTTAAAGCAGTCCTTCAAAGATTACTGGAAAATCAACTGTTTGTAAAAGCTGAGAAGTGTGAGTTCCACCAGACTTCAGTCACTTTTTTGGGATTTATTTTTGAGAGGGGACAAGTGAGGTCTGACCCAGATAAGACACAAGCGGTGGTGGATTGGCCGACACCTACTAATCGGAAACAGTTACAAAGATTCTTGGGGTTTGCCAACTTTTACAGACGCTTCATAAAGAACTACAGCAAAATTGCCATTCCCCTCACACAACTAACCTCAACCCGCTTAAAATTTTCTTGGACTGATAAGGCTGAACTTGCTTTTTCCACTCTTAAACATCTCTTTTCCACTGCTCCTATCTTATCCCATCCAGATACCTCAAGACAATTCATCGTAGAGGTCGACGCATCTGACACTGGGGTTGGGGCCGTCCTCTCGTAGAGGTCGTCCGACGATGGGAAACTTCACCCGTGTGCCTTCTTCTCCCGTCGCCTCTCGTCCGCCGAAGCCAACTACGACGTGGGTGATCGTGAGTTGTTGGCCATCAAGTTAGCCTTGGAGGAATGGAGGCACTGGTTGGAGGGATCAGAACTCCCCTTCATTATTTGGACGGATCACAAAAACCTGGCCTACCTTCAAGGGGCGAAGAGGCTCAATGCCCGACAGGCCAGGTGGTCCTTGTTCTTTTCCCGTTTTCAGTTCTCCATAACCTATATCCCAGGATCTCGGAACGTCAAGCCGGACGCCCTCTCTCGACAATTCTCGTCAACCGAGGATTCCGGAACTCCCGAAGACATCCTCCCGTCCTACTGCAAGGTGGGAGCTGTAACTTGGCCCATCGAGAAGGACATCCTGGAGGCCCAGACGACCGAACCTGATCCTGGTTCGGGTCCCCCTGGACGGATGTTCGTTCCCTCTTCCATGGTGGGCAAGGTTCTGGAGTGGCTCCACACTGCTCGTTTCTCTTGTCACCCCGGTATACGACGCATGCTCCACCTGACAAAAGCTTCCTTCTGGTGGCCAAACATGCAGAAGGACGTTAAGGAGTTCGTCTCTTCCTGCCCTACCTGCGCCCAAAACAAGAACAACAATCAACCCCCTGCTGGCCTTCTTCTTCCTCTCTCCATCCTTACTCGTCCTTGGTCCCACGTCGCCTTGGATTTCGTCACTGGCCTCCCCGTCTCCAATGGTAACACTGTCGTCTGCACCATAGTTGATCGTTTTTCCAAATCTGCTCATTTCATTCCTCTCCCCAAACTCCCCTCTGCTCTCGAGACCTCACAGATTGTCACGGAGCATGTCTTCCGCCTCCATGGCATTCCATTGGACATTGTGTCTGATCGGGGCCCTCAGTTCATCTCCCAAGTCTGGAAGGGGTTCTGTGAAGCTTTGGGGGCTACGGTCAGTCTCACCTCGGGATACCACCCCCAATCCAATGGCCAGACGGAGAGATGTAACCAGGATCTGGAGGCTGTCTTGAGGTGCGTGATCGGTTCCAACCCATCATCCTGGAGCCAGCATCTCCCATGGATCGAATACGCCCACAACTCGCAGACCTCGGCGGCCACTGGACGATCTCCATTTGAGGTGGCTTTGGGATTTTCCCCTCCTCTCTTCCCTTCTCAGGAGGCCGACGTGGGCGTTCCCTCGATTCACCTTCACCTCAAGCGCTGTCGTCGGGTCTGGCGACAGACTAGGGCGGCTCTGGCCAGGTCCTCTGAGCAGAACAAGCGTTTCGCGGACAGACACCGCTCCGAGGCCCCCAGATATGAGGTCGGTCAGAAGGTTTGGCTTTCGACTCGGGACATCTCATTGAAGGACTTCCCCAAGAAACTCTCTCCTAGGTTTATAGGTCCTTTCCCTATTGTGAGAGTGCTGAACAGGTCGGCGGTGCGGCTTCAACTCCCTCCATCCATGAGGATACACCCGACCTTCCATGTGTCCCAAGTCAAACCCATTGTTTCCAGTCCTCTTCAGCCTCCCTCTAGAGCCCCTCCTCCCCCCCGGATGATTGATAATGCGCCTGCGTTCACCGTCAGACGTCTCCTGGATGTGAGACGCAGGGGTCGGGGCGTCCAATATCTGGTAGATTGGGAGGGGTATGGTCCTGAAGATCGCTCCTGGGTCCCTAGGTCTCGCATCCTGGACGCAGGCCTTATCACCTCCTTTTTCAAGGCTCACCCTGAAAAGCGGCTTAGATCGCCGAGAGGCGATCCTTGAGGGGGGGGCACTGTGGGATTCCTGGTTTCCCTCTGTCTGTTTGTGTCTGTTTGTCA
>NW_023622221.1:0-4910 GCF_014905685.2 Nematolebias whitei
TCAGAGCAACTCCTGGATCTGAGGACTATAGAGCCAGTGACAGTGATTTCAGGTCAAATTCAAGTTATAAAATTGGTCTGGGTCTGCAATATCCCAAAGGCAGGAGAAGGAAAAATGGGTAAATGTACCAATTCATAAGTGTTATTAAAGAGAAAACTAATTCTTCTCTCTTTTTGTTGAAAGTAGTCTTTTTGCCTCTACAGCTTGATGTTTCATTGATCTTTGCGGAATGGATGGGACCGCCCAGAGGACAACATGAGAAGCTGGTGACAAGGTGCCAGTCAGATGGGAGTGCAGGCTGTTTGGGCATCACGTGCCTTGTTGCAGATGGACAACGCCTCATCAGCAACACCAGGACGTGTCTTGGAGGAGGATCAGGTGTTCACTTTGGTTGAAAAAAAAAAATGCAAGCAAGATCTGAGTGCAAAGTGACTTTTGGCATGCTACCACAGGAAAACCATCCCAGTGGTACCTAAAGGATGTCAGATTAGAATTGTGTGGAAACCCCACTGTGTAACATGTATAAGAACTGTACATGCTAAACCAGATGAAAGAGAAAAAAAAAGGGAGAACGAAGTTTGATTTTTACTGCCAATTAAGGAGAAGGAGGAGACGTTCTTCGTTGGCAGTTACCCAAGAAAGGTTCTGGATACCATCAGTTGTCATGACTCAAGAAGAAACGGTCAAAATACTGATAAAAGAAATAAACTTGCAGCCAAGGATGTGGGGGAGCACAGAAGAAGTGCTCTCCAACATAATTGAAGCTTTGAACTTGTTTTCCTGTGTACCTTGCAATCTTTCCATGCACAGTTGCAGGAGGAGCGCTGCCAGAGGGTGGTCACTACATCGAATCATCATAAGTGGAGGAGAGTATGGAACATTTAAAACCTGAATCGACAAAATGTAACGAGGCAACCACAGTTATGCAAATATCACATTTTGCCTTTAATAACTGTACAAGGACACTGGTTTTTAAAAAAAAAATGTACAGGGTGAGTGGTTTGAGCCACAGACAACTCTCACATATAACATGCAATTATGTGAGACAGCTGATAGAGTGATATGTATGTTGAAACTAATCATGTTAACCCATGTTTAACCAGAGACAAGGTATTGTGTGATTGGACTCATGAACTAGGCTAGAGAACTAGTTTGATAGCAACAATAAAAGTCATATGGTGTACATCTGTGGACTTGGAACAACCAGACTTATCAATTTACTAATTATAGTTCCACCACTCGCACGTACCCTGGCGAGTCTCCCTAGACCATTTCAAAATGCGCATTGAAATGGGTCTACAGAGCTGAAACGAATGATTGAATCTCATAAGTCTAAACGTGTCTGATCTAACAGTGTCCACCTGCATGGCTCAAAGAAAGGTTTTTACATGTGGCTAAAACTAATAGTGTAGGCGTCGGCTCACCATTGGTGGGATATATTCGCAGGAATATTATCTACGGCGCAAAATATATGTAGTATCCCTTTTGCTTGTTTAGTGAAAAGAAGAATAACTAGTTTGATCTATGTATCTCTGTATTAACTGTGTATTTTGGGAACTTGTTTAGGGTTTAAAAAAAAAGAATTAATCAGGAAATTTATAATACAGCTTGGTACATGGTTTGGTAGGGAAAAAAAAAAAACTATAATCTGAACACCTACCAGGTGTTTTGATTTACAATGATCGTGTCAGTGGGAACGTAATAACTCAAACGTTCCAGGGGTTTGAAACTCGTCTGGATTTTCTTAACTGTGTGAGTGAGTTTATTTAGGATAAAGTCCCAGAACAATCTGGATTTCCTTAACTGTGTGAGTGAGTTTATTTAGGATAAAGTCCCAGAACAATTTCAATTTCAGGAGAACTCGACCATTCAGAGGTCGGAGATCGTTTAGAGTTCATCTTAAAGGGATGGCATTTTCAAAACTAAAAAGTTGTATTGTGGAATTATGTTTTACATGCCATAAAGGCAAAAGGGTGGAATGATATAAAAATATGTTTTATAAGGTATTAAGTTGCCTTTATGCCTATTCAAACATATACATTTTGTGTGTGTTACTTTTCAGAATTAAATCAGAATTAAATGTCTAAATTGCCATAAAAGGCAAGGGTGGAATCAATCAACCTTTATTTATACAGGTAAATCCCATTGAGCCTCGAGGACTCATTTACAAGAGAGACCTGATAATGATATAGGAATGATTATTTTGATGCTTTTATGTCAATTTATACTTATTTTACACTCATTTACATGTAGTTTGAAAACACACTTATACAACGTGTTATTCACATATTAGGGATTGTATTTTGTATTATGTTTTATAAGGTGTTAAGTCGCCTTTATGCCTGTTCAAACATATACTTTGTGTGTGTGTTACTTATAATATTTAGACACTCTTTGATGGTTTGCAGAGGGACGGAGGGGTGCTCTTTAGGAATGCTTTAATAAGCATTAGGAGTGCTTTTGACCTGGAAGCTTTGGCCCGCTTTTACGGTCACGGCGCTCCTTACTGGAAGGATGAGCCATCGCTTTGATGATGGTTTAATTAGATCTGTCCATCTGGTAACCATCAAACTTGTTTTGCACTGCTCTCACACGATCCGGTAAAAGGTATAAAGGAGGTGTGACAGGCAAGGGAATTTTGGAGGTCTGCCGTGGACTAACGCGCGTGAGTGCCCGGCGCAATTTTGATGTGATTCTTCTTTACCTGGGTCGAAAACGACTTCCCGGCCAGTGTCACGGTGAGAAGTTCTTTCATATCATTTTGTGTGTTAAGAGTGTACGAGTGTACATGTTTTTGCTTGGCTGTTTTCTGTGGCAGGTTAATAAATGACACTTATTATTCCTAGCAGTAACAGTCTCTGTGTTTTATTTTTCCCTCTTGTCTGAATATCTTGTGCCGATCGTTCACAAACCCTTTTGATAAAGAATTTCATAATACATTTTTGGCGACGAGGATGGGATGTTAATAATTAAATAAATAATTCTGAACGGCTGCACCATATTCAAACGAAGGGAAAAAAAAAAGTGTTGAGAGAAATGTTGATGCGAGTTGCATCTGGACAAAGAGTCCGTTGAAGTTGTGCCGGGTTGGAAGAGTTATCCAACCCTGGCTTTGTGTTTAAGAGGTGGAGGGGGACGCCCCGAGCCTTTGTGTGAGAGTTTTAAAATAGAGAAAAAGTTGATTCAGACGCCTGAGGAGGCGTGAGCTGAACGGAGGAACAGTTGATCCAGACGCCTGAGGAGGCGTGAGCTGAACGGAGAAAAAGTTGATCCAGACGCCTGAGGAGGCGTGAGGGGAACAGAGAAAAAGTTGTACCGGGATGGGAAGAAGTCCCATCCCAGTTGTTTTTGTTGTTTTTGAAGAGGTGGGAAGAAGCCCATCTTAGTTGTTAGAACAATTTTTCTGAAAGCAGATAGTCCGAGTGATGTTTTGACCACTTTTGCAGGCAATAGAGGTCAGAAAAGATGGCACCAGTGACAGGACTTCAGCATAAAGTCAGAAAATGCAATTACAGGCTCAACGGAGCAAACAAGAATGTGAGGACCGCCTGCTTGTTGAATGAACGGCTCGGTGCTCAGTTTGTGAGAATAAGCAGGGCGGTGAAGCAGGTGTCCCGGTTGCGAGGAAAATTCAAGAGAAAGAAAGCGATTGAAAAATGTGTGGAGGAAGTTCAGGAGAAAGAGAAACAGTTTTTACAACGAAAACAGTTGTTATCTGATGCGCAGACAGAGTGCAAGACAGCACAGCTAGACCGCATGATTAACGTAGCTGAGGGCGCGGTCGGTCAGATATGCAGGCTTAAAAGGAGGAAGAAAGAGCGTGATGTTTCGCCGGAGCGAGTCGGAGCTTATGTTGCAAGGTTGGCTGACGGATGGAATCCGTCGAGTTTGGACGGTAACATCTCAAGAGACAAAGAGGTTGTTTACTTGTCTAAAATATCACAACCCACAGATGCTCGAGTATCGAGGCTGTTGGATAAAGGTGGAGGTCAGATAATGAATTCAGCGCATCGAGTCAGAGCTTTGCAAGACTCGAGACCGTTGTTTGAAGTTTGTGTAGAAACAGCCCGACAGATAGCATCGGATTGGTCTGATTTACAGGGTCATTGGGTGACCTTAGGGGAGTGCGAGCAGAGATGGGCTAAGGAATGTGCTCGCTGTGCGTTGGGTTGTAGATTCAGAGTGTTGGAACTGGGTGCACTCGGAGATTGGAGCACAGAGAGGAACACAGAGCTGAAAACTGTGAAAAAATCATTTAGCCAACCCATGGGTCGTGGGCCGAGAAGGGACGGCCAGAAAAACATGCAGGAACCTACCTGTTCTGCTTTCTGGAGGGCACTAATACAGACAGGAGTGCATGCAGCTGAGATGAATGATGTGTCAGCAGAAGAGCTGAGGGCTGGAAGCCATTGTTTGGATTAAAGGGGCAAAAGTAGGGTCCAAAAGTTGACATCAACCCTCTGAAAAGCAGATATTGTCAAACATTGAACATCAAAGGTCCAGAATTAGAGAGCCCAGATTTTGACGTTAAATTAAAAAGCCCCAAAACTTGAAGGTGATATTGATTTTAAAATGCCAAAGGTCAAAGGAGAAATTAAGACATCTGATGTTGCCATTAAAGGCCCAAGTATTGACATTTTGGGCCACTAAGGATGTATTAAAATGCCTAAAGTCAAGATAGTTTAAGAGGAAAAGGGGTGGATTTGAAATGTCTAGAAATAAATATGTTGTTTGGATGTGTTAAGCTGGTTGCTTTGAAGGAAGTGCAACATATGTTGTTTATAAATGGTTTACCTGCAGCTATAGTTTTGACAGCATCTAAAAACAACTCTAGAAGTATCCAAAAATATCTGAGATAAAAAGAATTTCACCATCTTGTTTTGCAGATGTTTCACATTTAAAGTGAAAGT